>NC_077227.1:602065473-602230836 GCF_027887165.1 Monodelphis domestica | reverse complement strand
ATGGATATGAAGAGCAAAGCCTGAGCTGTAGTGCAGTGACTCCTGCATCAGTAGGAGTGACTCCACCAGGAAGGAGACCTACCCATGGAAATGTCAATAGCCTTTGGTGAGTCTACAGCATGTCACTTTTACACAGGGGTCTTTATCCTAGAAACATTAACTATTATTTATTTTCTAGTCATAGCAACGAGTTTTGATACACAAGCAGTCTCAGTCCTCTATAGCCCTGATTGTCCCTGCCCCAGCTCCTGCCCATGGAAACAAGAAAGCTTCATGAATTGTGTATGATCAGAAGTTCACAGGGAAGGTTCACTTTCTATCTTCTAGCACAGGGTGTACTTCATAGCCTTCTTTCCTGGAATTTTCATTTCTAGTAGAATGAAATTGCCTTTTTTGGGTGAAATTTCTAGGTAAAGCGCAGGCATGAGCTAGCTGAGAATCTTGCTCCATAGTTACCAGTTTCCAGTCTATTCAGCATGGCATACAACTATAGTGGCCTTGGCTGTGGGCCACTGTAAACTTCAAACTGCCCCCTAATCTGTTATATTCCCATACACAGTGCCTAGCTGCTGCCCACATGTCCTTCCACAACTGATCTCCTCCCTTTCCTTTCCCTGCTCCCTCCTAAAGTCAGGCTGGCTCTGTCCAGGAGCTTGACATAAGGGAGTTCCTGGTTTTAGGCCCTGTGTTTTTCTAAGATGTATACTTATTGCGTAATATAATCCCACAGCATGTGTTGCTCAGAAGGAGTGATCCATACATGTGGGAACAGAAATGAGTCTTGAAAAAATGACTTACAGACCTACAGTCACAAATAGTTCCATGACCACTTGATCATTGGCCCTTGAATCTTGGGCTTTTTTTTTTTTTGGTATCCCCTTCAGTGCCTTATCTATAGATGGTTCTTTCTACCCTTCTCCTTCCCTCCCCCCACCTCTCTCTCTCTCTCTCTCTCTGACTTTCTCTGTCTCTCTTGTTCAGTGGGGAAGTGGGGATCTCTTCTAAGGCAGTGGCTTGTGAGTAGAAAGGAGGGGATGTACATGAAAGATATTGCAAAGGTTAAAATGACAATATGTAGCAACTGATTAGATATGTGGACAAAAGAGTGTGAATAATTAATGACAACACAATTGTAAGCTTTCAAGGATGGTGGTGCCCTAAAAAGAAACAGAGAAATTGAGAAGAGGAGGTAATAATGAGTTCTGTTTTGAATATGTTGAGTCTGAGGTGCCATCCAATGGACATCCAATTCATAATGGTCAAACGACTAATAGTGATTAAGGACTAAACCTCAGGAAAAAAATTAGGGCTGGATATATTAATATAGAAATCAGCTGCCTAACTATGACAGTTGATCTTATGAATCTGATGAGATCACTATATGATAGAATATATATTTCCTCTAAACTAACTGAGATAGTATAGGGGAAAAAGAGAAGAGTTCCCAAGTCATCCAATATTCTGTCTCCACTGAACCCTCCCTTGTAACCAAGAAAAACGGGTAAGCAAAGTCACATTAAAAAATTAATAATTGCACCTTACAGTAATATCATTCTGCTATTATAGACCCTAACCACTTTTCTGAAAGCAAGGAAGTATGCTTCTTCATCTGTTCCCTGGAACAAGGATCAATCATTGTAACTAATAGTTCAGCTGCCTTTAGAGTTGTTTTTATAAGCACAGTTTATATTTTTCTATGGATTCTATGGAATTTCATTTGCCATCCTCTCTAATAATGATTAAAATTTTAATTCATGCTAATAATATTTTATAATTATATAGCTTTCAAATTTTTCAAAAATGTTTGATGGATATGTGAGCCTATGTAATACACATATTATTATCCTTGCTTTTAACTGAGGGACTTGGGGCTCAGAGAGGTTGGCTTGCTTCTGATTCACATAGTTTTTTAATGTTTAGGATGGAATTTGATACCAGATCTTCAAATTCAGCATCCTAGTTACTATTTCATGCTGCTTCCTCTATTGTCATTCCTCCATTACATTCCCCCATTATTAGTACACACTGTTCATCATATATAGCCTCTGAAAAAATGCTCCAAATCATTACTGATTAGAGAAATGCAAATAAAAATAACTCTAAGATATTATCTCATACCTATCATATTGGTAAATGATAAAAGGGCAAAATGACAAATGCTGGAAGGAATGTAGAAAAATGGGGATAGTATTCTTGGTAGAACTGTGAACTGATCCAACCATTTTGGAGAACAATCTGGAATTGTGCCCTAACAGTTATAGAACTGTCTATACCCTTTGATCCTACAATACCACCATTAGGTCTGTTTCCCAAGGTGATTGAGGGGGGGAAGAATCTTTATGTTTTAAAATATTTGTAACAGCTCTTTTTATGGTGGCAGAGGACTAGAAATTGAGGGGAATATCATCAATTGGGGAATGGCTAAACAAGTTGTGGCATATTATTATGATAGAGTACTACTACCTGTTAAGAAATTATGAGCAGGTTAATTTTAAGAAAACATAGAAAGACCTACATGAAATTATGAGGAGAAAAATGAGCAGAACCAAAAGAACATTATATACACCAACAGAAATATGGTTTGAAGAATAACTGTGGGTATTCACCTCTAGAGAAAGAACCGATAAACATAAAAAATACATAACCTGGTTTACACATATATGTTTATATTTATAATATATGTATCTATTTATAAAACATTACAATTAAAGTTTCCAGGTATCTTCTCTCTTCCTTCTCTCCCTGCACTTGAGAATGTGGGAAGGAAATACCTAAAACCTATAATATAATACACAAATTTTCTTAAAAAATGTTTTAATCTGTCATATTTGAATTTAAATTCTCAGCATCCTTTTACACATGCTCTTTGCTCCTTTGTCAACTACCGTCCTCATATTATGAACTAACTTGGCCACAGTATTAAGTATCATCATTTATTCCCTGTTTATTTCAGCCTCCAGGTCAGAGTTGTCTTGTGTTTTAAAGCCTGCTGTGGACTTGCCCCAGCTTGCCTTATAAATGTGTTTGCTTCCTTTCTTTCTATCCATTCTTCTCTGGTCTCTAATTTATCCCTTTGTATGGCCTTTCCAAACTTTTCCATATGTGTCTGTGGGGGTCATTTCCCCTCTGTCATGGAGTCGTGCCAAGAGCACGTTTTTTAGAGAATATTTGTGTCAGTTCTACTACTCAGACTTTCTAGCGGATGTTTCTACCGTGAGCCAGTTGACCAGCAGCTGGCCCAGGGGAACAGATGCCAGGAACATCTGGGTGCCCCTCCAGACCCAAAACAAACCATTGTTTGGTCCCATTCAACAAACACATGTTTCTATTTTGAAAGAGTTTGAAGAAGCAAAGAAACACATTGAACTAAAACAAATGCATGGGCTATGAGGATGGACATAAATATTTGTTTACTAGAACAAATATTTCGTTTGGCAAATGTTTGTCAACTACAATCTTGATTTTGAGAGCTTTCTATAAAGTATATTTCTATAATAAAGTATATAAAGTATAGTAGTCTTATACTGCTCTCACTTTGCCATCTTAGCTCTCATCCTTGCCCTTATTTGAAGACCTGTACTTCCATATCAGCATAGCCTGAGCTCCTTTGAGCTTCCTCCCTTTACTTTGGGTATCCTTTGCCTATATAAAGTAAGAACCATCAGGTATTTGTCCAGGGATCTAGATTTTTCCAGATAAGAATTCAGGGAATACAATCCACCAAGCACTAATAGGTACATCCCACATTTGTGTATTGCCCATTTAATAAGGTTATAAAGACATCAATCTTCTGATATCCCTTTCTGTAAAGCTCTACCCAGTGTCCTGGCATCATGAAAATAGCCCAGCATGCTGAACAGAAGTGGTCTATCCCTGTACGGGGGGGGGGGGGGGGGTGTTCTTTCCTTTGTAAAGGCCAAATCTACTTTCTTATTTATCTGGAGTCATCAACTAAGCATATTTTGTAGACATAGATGAAGTGAGGAGAGAATACCATTTGAGAGATACAAAAAAGTAATTATAATGCTAACCTAGGAGTAATATGGTGTTGTACAGTTTGAAGAACACCTTCTTCATCAGAGTGCTAAAATATAAAGCCTACAGGAATTAATAGCTTAATTTTACATAGAAGAAAACTGAGGAATAGAATGGATAAGTAACTGGTCAATAGTAAAAGTTATCAGATGTCTTCTTATCCCAAGTCCAGTGTTCTTTCTAATAGACCCTGTCACTTCAGTAGTGGAAAACAAAATGGCAAACAAATCCAACAGCACAAGAAAACATAGACAACCCTATTCTGCTCATCTTTTATCTAGGTATTAGGTGTCTAGGAGGCAGAGAGGACAGAAAGCTAAGCTTAAAAACAGGAAGACTTGAGTTCAAATCTAGCCTCAGATACTACATGATCTTGGGCAACCTCTATTTGCCTCAGTTTCCCCAACTATGACATTGGATTAGTAATACTTCCAAGGGTTGTTGTGAGGATCAAATGAGATAATATTTGTAAAGTGCTTAGTGCAGTGCCTAGCACATAGTAGACACTCTATAAATGTTCATTCTTATTATTGCCTAAGCAAAGAACAAGGACTAATTGCTCCAATAAGTGAAATCTTGCCTTTGGGGTCTGGTACTTTCTTCCCAGTAAAGAAATTACAATTGAACTTCTTATTTTATTCTCGTCACTTTGTTGTTACAAGTGTGTGACTGTAGACATACAAAAAAACAATATGTACTTGAGGAAAAAAACTGGGCATTTTCCTTGAATAGTTTTCAAGTAGACAGACAAAATATATTAAGGCAATTATGTTCTGAGACCAAGTCTTGACAGAACACAGCAGTCTGAGACATAAATGGTATGTCCTCATCTGGTGAGAGGTGAGGGAGTCTATGGAGGCCCATTGCTCCATGACTAGCAGACAGTCTCTGCTCTGACTAGCCCTATTTCAGATTTTTCTGCTCTGTTTTGCTTTGGGGGACAGAGCATATCTTTCCCAGACCTTTATATTTATCTTCTGCATCACAATTCTCCTATGCAAAAAGCCACATGTGAAATTTGAATTGCAATTTTAAAAGTCTTTTGACTCTCAGCTTCAATTTGGCTTGCCAAAGAACCAACCTTTGGAACATATGAAGATGTAGCCAGCTCATCCTTTAAGATCAGGAAAAGGAGACAAGGAAGGTGGAATGGCCCACTCTAGAAATATGCAAGGGAAGTGTAGACCCCAATATATGCCACACCACACCTTCTTTGAGCCTTCACCTGTCAAACACCTGCAAGGAACAAGATCTACCAACAGGTTAAACTACCTCTACCTGGCATGTGTAAAAACCTGTCTTGAAGAGAATTCACAAGATAGAAGTACTAGTCTCCTAGAGAAACTTCCTGCTTCTGGTATGTAATAGATAATGTTGTGTGGGTATATTTGATGGGTAAATGATAACTAATAAATCAGGTAGTTATCTTCCTTTTGCCTTCCCTCCTCCTAGCCTCCCTCTTCTTCAGCCTCCCTCTTCTTCCCTTCCCCACTTCTTATTCAGCCTCCTTCTAAGTCATTAAGGGTGAGCTATAATGTTTCAAATGGCACAGTCTTTATCTTCTTTTATCTCAAGTTAGGGATTTATTTGGGGAAGACAGGAAAGGTTAGAGAATGGAGGTAAGAGGGTTGGAGGTTTCCCTATTATCTACAGTGAGCCTTAGTTTGGTGGATATTGAGAGAAATGGCAATTCAGTCACTACCATGAAACAGAGCAAGTCAGAGAGAGATATATGGACTATTGTCCTTCTTTTTCTGCCTTCAAATCAGCCAGACCACCTCCAACTTGATTACCCCAAGTCCCAGAGATAAACCCAGCTTCTTCCTTCAAAGTCACTACCATCAGCCAAGAAGCCCAGAAAACAGTCGGCAGTTGGCTCTTGCCTTCAACTGTTTTCCAGTAACGTTCCAAATGGAGTCTTCCTTTGATTGACAGCTGATCAACCTCCAGCTTCTGTCCTTTTGCATGCCTCATAATTTCTCTCTTTTCCACAAGTATCATATGTAATACTAACACTAGGAGATCGACAGAAATGAAGATAGAAAAGTGTACCAAGTCCAAATGCCCACATTATCTTAGAGAGTAATTCAGTACCCTGTGATAAGGAAAATTTGATTCTGTCTTACTGATCCAGTGGGGCACCAAGACATACTGGGAAAACATTGTATTGATATTTCTCTAAACTTCCATATAACCAATTCTAATTTTTAAAGAGTTATTTCTACAGTAAAATTTTGAGCTTCTTTTGCCATTTGATCAATTCTGAATTTTAAGGAATTATTTTCATTAGCTTTTTTGTGTGTCTCTTTTGCTGAGCTGTTACTTCTCTTTTCAGAATTTTCTTGCATTGGCTCTCATTTACTTTCTCAGTTTCTTCTCTATCACTCTTACTTGATTTATAAAATTATTTTTTGTTCTCTTTTTAAATATTTTCTTTAGCCTTTCTAGGAATTATTGTTGGCCTTATGGGCAACTAGGTTAGGGGCAGTGGGAACAAGAAAAGTGAAAGATATTGTCAGGTAAGATAATATATGTATAGCACATTACAAACCTTAAATCACTATAAAATGTTTTATATTTATCATTATTGTTATTATTATTATAATCATTAGAAGGTAAAATTGACAAGTTTTTTTTCCTTGATTAGATTTGAAATGTAAAAAATAGAAAAGAATCCAAGAAAAATACCCCAAGGTTTTGAATTGGGTGAATGATAGTGAGACCAATAGAAATAATCATGTCAGAAGGAACAGTATGGAATGGACAGAGACAGATAAGGTACTCAGTTGGGATGTGTTCAGATTGAGGTACCAGGAGGATATCAAAATGAAAATATCTTGTTGACAGTTTCACATATGGGTCTACAACTCAGGAGAGAGGCCATGGCTGGAGATACAGATCTGGGAACCTCTTCATAAAGGGAATAGTTAATTCCCAAAGGGATTTAAAAGACTTCCTGCACTTTGATCCAGCCATACCACTGCTGGGTTTATACCCCAAAGAGATAATAAGGAAAAAGACTTGTACAAAAATATTTATATTGCTCTTTGTGGTGGCAAAAATTGGAAAATGAGGGGATTCTCTTCAATTGGGGAATGACTGAATAAATTATGGTATCTGTTGGTTATGGAATACTATTGTGCTCAAAGGAATAATGAACTGCAGGAATTCCATTTGAACTGGAACGACCTCCAGGAATTGATGCAGAGTGAAAGGAGCAGAACCAGGAGAACCTTATACAAAGAGACTGATACACTATGGCACAATTAAATGTAATGGACTTCTCTACTAGCAGCAATGCAATAATCCAGGATATTTCTGAAGTACTTATGAGAAAGAACACTATCCACATTCAGAGGAAGAACTGTGGGAGCAGAAACACAGAAGAAAAAGAACAGCCTGATCACATGGGTTGATGGGGATATGATCACTCTATTGCAAATATTGATAATATGGAAATAGGTCTTGATCAATGACACATTGACACATAAAACAGTTGAATTGCTCTTTGACTATGGGAGGGGCATGGGAGGCGGGGGGAGAGAGAACATGAATCATGTAACCATGGAAAAATTTTCTTAATTAATCAATAAAATTAAATAAAATAATAAAGGGAATAGTTAAAATTATTTGCATCAGGAGGAGAACTGAAGGCCTAGGAATGAATGAGATTTTCAAGGGACAGTGAATGGAGAGAGAAGAGAATTGGGGCAATGACAGAACACTGGAGATAATGCACTTCAAGAGTTCAGGAAGAATAGTAGAGCAGCATGCTCCTTCACCCACCACAATTTTGCTAAGGTCCTCAAACATGTCCAGACTTCTCAATTTAGAAAGCACACAACAAAGGTGCTAAGCTATTTTTCAGAAATCTGATCTTCCTGGAAACTTTGTTTTTCAATGTATTCTCTCTTTTTAAAATTATTTTATTGTATTCCCTTTTTTTCAAGGCCTCTTTGAGAAGTGTAGTTGCATTAAATACAAATTAATAAGGGAGGAAGAATGGGAGGAAGAGTGTTAACCACTGGAATTATTAAAATAACAAATCTAGCTCAATAGGCATGTCTGGCAAGCTTGATCTGCAGGAAATTTAACTCTGTCCATTGAAGTATTTGTACTGAATGAGACTCCAAAAGTCACTATGATTTATAGACTATTTGCCACATAGATGAAAAAATCATTTCTGAAAAGAGAATAGCTGGTATTTGTTAAAAAGAATGCATCTATCCAGACTACAACCTTCTACTCAAGCTTTCAACATGAACCATTAGGATAACAACTGAGAATTAGAGGTGCTTTATCCAATCAAATTCACTGGGCGTGTGCCATCTTATTGACAGTAGTATGTGGAAGGCAAGCAGAAAAGGAAGCCCACTGATTTAATTTTGGGTTGGTTTCTGTCTCTTTCAAAAGCTCTGACAGAGAATGTGCATTGCAGGGATGAAGACCACTCCTGACAGTCATAATGGGATCCTGCCATTTGGAAAGATCTCATATTTGGTAATAGCTACACACGATGAAGGGAACAGGAAAGCTGAGTTTTATCCTCTCTCTATTCCCAGCTACGCCAAGGACCAGCCAAATTACAGCCAATGGGGCCAGGCTCCTGAGGAGTCGGTTGCCTACTTGATGTGATCAGGGATACTGGGAAGTCCTCCTGGTGCCAAAATAGTTCCCCAACAAACCAGCTTTTGGCACCTAAAAATCTATCCTGTGGAATAATCTCAAGGGTTCAGAGTTCAGTCCATCTTGACTCAAAATTACTTTCCCCCTCTGTGTGCCAGGTGGCTGGAGCACTTTATCTGGAATCAGTGGACCTAGGTTAAAATATCAGCCCTCTTTCTTATTATTGATATTGTCTTGAGTAATCCCTTAATCTCTCCAGCCTCATTTTACTCATCTCTAAAATTTAGAGGGTGCAATTAAATAGTCTCTGAGATCTCTTCCAGTTATATACCTGTGAACCTATGGCTCATACAACCTCTGAGCTGGAGGAGTTAATAGGCAACCTAGTCCAATGTGAACTGAAAAATAACCTCCTCAACATCCTTGATATGTGGTTATATAGTCTTTGCAGGGGATAGAGACCCAGGCCTGAAGACAGGAGGTCCTGCAATCAAATATGGCCTCACACATTTTCTATGTGACCCTGGACAAGACACTTAAGATCAATTGTTTAGCCTTTGTCACTCTTCCTCCATGGAACCATACTTAATATCAATTCTAAAGTGAAGGTAAAGCTTTAACAAAAAATAAAAATAAGACACTACCAATGAAGGGAAACATATAACCTGTCGAAGCAACTCATTCTATTTTTGTTTAGCTCTAAGCATCCAGAAATTTTGTTATTACACCATATATAGATTTGCCTCTTTACAACACCCACTCCTTGCTCTAGACCAGTCCTCTGGAACAGAGAAGACCAAATCAGATCTTCCAAGTGATAACCCTTTAGACACTTGAACATAGCTTCACTGACCAAAAATATATCCCCAGTTTCTTCAATTAATTCTAATATATAACATATTCCAAATGGTAGGGATAAGAAATATATTTTGTTGAGGCTTATCTCCGAAGAAGTACTTCAAAATGATTTATTTGCTTTTCAATTTGTACTATCAAAATTCTATAAAGATGGAGTCTGAAGGAACCTGAGAGCTTATCTATTCCAACTCCAACTTTTTTATAAATGATGAAACTGAGGCCCAGATGTTAGAAGTGACTTGATTAAGGTCACCCAACTAATAAGGGGCAGAACCTGGACCCAAGTCTTTTGACATCCAGTCTGCTGCTACTTTAATTATTCCACATTCTTTCTAGAAGGTATAAAAAAGATGGTACCTGAAAAATGTGATCACATTGTCACAAATTAGTTTAGCACTTTTCCAGAAGAGCAGCTGTAGAGTCTAACCACTTTCTTCTACAGGATAAAGAATGAACTCCTCTATTTGAAATTTAGAACCCTTCACAATCTGGATTTAGTCTACCTTTCTAGGTATTAGTAGTTGGGATACATTACTATTTTCATGAATTCTCTGATCAAAATGACTAACCTGCTGTTTAATGTACATTCTATTCCAAGGGGTAGGGGTGGAGGTAAAGGTTTGAGGTAGCAAAGCAGTGGGAAGAACATTTGAGGGCATTTAAGTGAAGGTTATGGGGACTGACTGAACAAGTAGATGAATGTGATGGAATTTTATTGAAGGGAATTGTTGCAGAGGAATCTATGAAGATTTTTATGAATTGATGCAAAGTGAAATGATCAAAATCAAGAGAATAAAAACACCTTGGTAGGGACAAGCAACTTTGAAAGATATAATAACTCTGATGAATGCCATGACCAACCACAATTCCCAAAGACTTATGATGAAACATGGTACCAGCCTCTACATAGAGAACTGCTTTTTTTTTTCTTGCCTTTCTAAATATCGTGTTCCATGCTTTGCAGTCTCTTAGTGTGTTAGCCGCTAAGTCATGTGTGATCCTTATGGGAGACCCCTTATATCTGAAGCTCCTCTTCTTAGCTTCTTGTAGGATTTTCTCCTTTTCTTGGAAGCTCTTGAATTTGGCAATTACATTCCTAGGGGTTGTCTTTTGGGGATTTAGTATAGAAGGTGTTCTATGAATCCTTTCTTTTTCTATTTTGCCCCCTTGCTCCAGAACGTGAGGGCAATTTTCTTTTATAATCTCCTGTAGAATAATATCGAGTTTATTGTTTATCTCTGGTTTTTCTGGGAGACCGATAATTCGGAGGTTTTCTCTTCTCCCTCTGTTTTCGAGATCTGTGACCTTCTCAGTGAGATATTTTATGTTTTCTTCTAATTCATTAATTTTTGGGGTTTGCTTTATTGATTCTTGCTGTTTTATCATCTCGCTTTCTTCGAGTTGCTTAATTCTGGTCGTTAGGGACTGGTTTTGCTTTTCAGCCTTGTCTGCCCTTCTATTGGATGCTTCGAGTTCTTTTTCCAATTGAGCAGTCTTATCTGTCAGACTGCTGATCTCTTTCTCCCATTTTTCTTTCCAGGTTTCCATCTTTTGGATAAGTTCCAGTTTGAGATCTTCCAGAGCTTGTTGATAGTTTCCATTTTGGGAGGCATGTTCTGATTTTTTTTATTTCCTCCTCATTCTCCTCTTTTCCTAGGGTACTTCCACCATAAAAGTTTTCAATAGTCACTTTTTTCCCTTTCTTCCTTGAGGCTTGATTTTGGGCCATGTGAGCCATCCCTTTGGTGGTTTTATTCCCCTTTCCTTTTTGGTCTGGGGTCTGGGTTATATGGGCGGTTTTTCTGTGAATTTAGGTTGCTTCAGACTAGTTCTTCCCAGCCTCCGAGGTTTCTTAGAGCGCTGGGTCCCTGATCACAGCCACAGTGCCCAGGTGTTCAGCTCCACCCAGATAATCAGCGCGTGGTCCACCCCTGGTGTTTAGCTCCACGGAGATGTTCAGCTCAGCCGCCCCAAGTACAGCTCCGCTGACCCCTGTAATCAGCGCTGGATTCTCCAATGAAACCGCCCTGAGATGTTTTTTCCTGGCAGTCCCCAGATCCCAAGGGCCCTGGAGTGCCCCCCCCCAGACAGAGACGTTCCCCACTCACTCGCTGACCCTTGGTGAGTGCTCAGGTAGCTCACTCTGGTTTGGTGGGGGAGGTGGGGTGGGGGAAGGGCAGCTCAGTTCACTTTTCTGTGCAAGCTTTTCCTCCTTATTATAGTGTGGAAATGTTCAAGCCCCACGTACCTTCACCTCCGTGGAGTACTGGGAGTACTGGGGTGTCCTTCTGTTCCTCCAAAGATTATTTTTATGCTCCTTTGATGTAGTCTATTTCGTTTGGTGCCGGGGAGAGGAAGCGTGTGGCGTCTAGATTGCAGCCATGATTACCCGGAAGTCTCGTTTTTTTTTTTTTTAACAAGACTAATATGAGAATTGTTTTGCTTGACTAAATATTTTTGTGTTGAGTGTATTTTTCTTGCTTTCTCAATGAATAGAATTCAGAACTGAAAACAAAATAAAATTGGGTTAAAAAATAAGTGAAACATGCCTGGAGCAATTGCTATGATAGAGGGAGCCACACATATGAGGGACTCTCACTACTTTAGAAGTTCAGAGATTCTGGGATAGGAGTTCTAGAACTGAAAGAGTAGAGACCTTAGGGACATGGCTTCTAGTCTTAGAAGCAAATCAGTGGTTGAGAAGATATTGGAAAAACAAAACTTTCCACATGAAAGAAAGTTTTATTGAGGGAAAGGAAAAAAAGAAAAGGAGGAAGGAACATGGAATTCTATTTTAACTTGGGTCAAATAAGAGCACTGGACATATGGTAGGAGCAAGTTGATAGGAAGCAAGAATATAGGATTTTTATGGGCAATCAAGTGCCTTAGTGGATTGAGAGCCAGGCCTAGGGATGGGAAGTCCTGGATTCAAATTATGACCCTATGTGTGACCCTGGGCAAATCACTTAACCCCCATTGTCTAGCTCTTACCACTCTTCTTCCTTGGAACCAATACATAGTATTCCATTCTAAGATAAAAGGTAAGGGTATAAAATACATACATACACATATACATATGTATATTACAAGGAAGTGGAGAAGCACCTGAGACAAATTTGAGCTTCTTCCTATGTTGTATTGTCAGAGTGCCAGCCCATGATGAGGGCTGTGTGATGGATAAAGTCAGAGCAAATGTATGGGTGGATCTTAACCACATTTGGTGGACCGGATGATGCTTTTCTTAAAATGTCTAAATATGGTCATGTTGTTGTTGTTTCAAACAGACCATAACATTCGTAGAACCTGAGAAGGAAAGTGATAAGATGTTCCAGTTCATGGTAGGCTAAGCAGGGTTGAGTAATATCACTTCTCATGACTTGTGTTTGGATAGGCACTTATATGTTTATATAGTGCTTGAAGGCTTATAAAGTGTTTTCTTCATAACATCGCAGGGAAGCAGGTAGTGTAAGTATTAATATCTTTGTTTTACAGATATAGACCTGAATCCAAGAGAAGTGAAATTATTTGAGCAGAGTCATATATCTCAAGTGTGTGACTAGAAGTCAAGTTGGGATTTGAACCTTCAGGTCTCCCAACTCTAAGCCCATAGGTCTTTCCACTATACCATAATGGGCCAGCTCCAAGATTCAGCATCTTACAGAGATACTGCAGTAGCAGTGTGTAGGCAAGCATACACCAAAGAAGGATGCTGGAACTGAACCACAAGTCTCAATTTCTCCTGTGTTGAAATTTAAAAATCCTTTTTTGTCCCTCACTTCAAACAGTCATACACCTAATTGAATACCAAGCAGTCTTTACAACCAGAGCAGGAGCCAGAAAGCTCCTTAGATTACTAAATAAAAGAACTATTTTAAGATGCATGCCCCTTAGCATTTTGGATAGACCCAAGGCATTCTGTCTTTCCCAATGGCAATAATAATAAAATAATAATCAAGACCTTTGTCTTGGCTTTATCAATTCTCTGATCTATCCCTATTAACCAAGTTCATTATCTTGTCCCCCAAACCCACTCCTACTCCCAAACCTCCTGTTTCTATTTAGGGTTCCACTATTCTTGTGTTCTTTGAGTTTTAAAATTTTGGATTCATCTTCAACTCCTCTCTCCTTCACCTCCTGTCCCCATCCAATCAGATTATCAAGTTTTGTTGGTTCTGCCTTCACAATATCTCTTACTTCATTCACATTGACCAAAGCTCTGGTTCAAATCCCCTATCATTGATCTTCCTACTTCTATTATCTTTCCTCTCCAATTTATCTTCCATAAGATTACCAAAATAAGCTGCTTAAAGCACAAATCTGACCATATCATATTATATTAATCTTACTTGAGAATCATCAGTGGGTCCCTATTACTTCCAGGGGAAAAAATGCAAATTCCTCAGCTTGTGATTTTCATACCCCCTTGACTTGACTCCTTCCTGGCTCTTTCCAGAACTGTTTCACATTATTTCTATTACTCACTGTTTTCCAGGTAAACTCTCCTACTTTTCCTACTGTTCCCTCAACTCGCCATTCCATCTCTTTATCCTATAAATTAACCTGTCATTCCCTACCTTTACCTTTGAACAAGCTATTGTCCACTACCTGGAGTACCTTCTCTCCTTGCCTGTCTCTTAGAATTCTCTGCATCCCTCAAAGGTTCAATTCATAGACCAACTCCTATGCAAAGCTTTTTCCTATTTTTCCAGTTGAGGCTTATCCTCTCAAAAATAGATATATTGACTTCTTTGCATACATGTTGTATCCTCCCCCCAAAACGTAAGTTCCTTGAGGGAGCTTCTTATTTGTATCCCCCTTGGATGTAGTAGACACAAATAAATGCTTGTGGAACTGAATCAACTTGATCTTTTTTATAGTTATTGATAACTAGTTATTTCATTTCCAAGGCTTACTACCTATGTGTTCTTGGACAAGTTGCTTTTTCATCTGTGAAATAAAGGGATTAGACCAGATAATCTCTAAAATTCTGAGCTCTAACGTTCTGTGGTGCTTATGAATCCAAACAGCTCTGTCTCTATACACCCATGTCTGTGGTCTCTGGAAATCTTCAACAGATCATGCATTTCCATTCACTTTCAATAAGCATTGTTTTTATTTCAATCATGTTTTCCCTTTAATTCTTTACTTCACATTCTTTTCAATCCCCCTGCTTCCTGTCCCCACCACCATAAAGTAGATTATGGACTGAGCAGAGAGGAGGCTTGAGATACTTGTTGGGATTCCAGATTCATTTCTCTTGTATTATTGTTGTTGTTCAGTCATTTTTTCATCATGTCCAACCCTTCCGGACCCCATTTGGGGTTTTCTCAGTAAAGATACTGGAATGGTTTACCATTTCCTTCATCAGCTCATTTTACAAATGAGGAAACAGAGGAAAACGGGGTTCAGTGACTTGCCCAGGATCCTATAGGTAGAAAGTATCTGAGGCCAGATTTAAACTCAGGAAAGTGAGTTTTTCCTGACTTCCATCCACCCAGCTACCGACCTGCTCTTGGTGTAGTCAGCAGGATACAAACCTGCATGGGAAACTCCAATGGATTTCCATTCTTCCCTGGTGACCTTTTCTGAAATCCAGCTAATGGCAGGTACAAATCTGTTTGGGGAAGTGTTTTCAAGTTTGAATGTAGTTTATTTCTTTTATCCTTTCCAAACAAATATCTCTATCTATTATTAGAACATCAGTGTTGTGTAGTTGGTAAGGTACTGGATTTGGAGTCAGGACTTCAAATCTACCTTGAGACCCTTCCCAGACTAGATGGTGACCTGAGACAAATCATCATTTAAGTTTTCCAATCTCAGTTTTGTCATTTATAAAACTGGAATAATAGCTACTTTAGCACTTATCTTCCAGTATTGTTATGTAGTTCAAATAAGATAATGTATGTAAAGTGCTTTAAAAAAGTTGATGTTCCTGGCTAGGGTCAATCATATTATATTATGACAATAAAATAAATACAATTCACTTAGCTTCTATTGAGGCCTGCTATGTGCAGAGCATGACATTAGGCTCTGAGGAGGTTAGAAAGATAAATAGAACAGAGACTCTTTTCTCACAAAGTAGTAGCATCATGGGGTAATAAAGATTGTAAGATTTGGGAATCAGTAAACCTGAATTTTAATCTTTGCTCCATTTACTATTAGTGTGGCTGTGAGTAAGTCATTTAGCTTTGTTGTGCCTCACCTTTCTCATCTGTAAATTGGATGATCCTCCATGCATCTTCCCTGCTTCAGTTGTGAGGAAAATGCTTTGCAAATCTTAAAGCTCTATAAAAATATGCATTGTTATTAATGCAGTGGGAACATGGGCAAAATGACACACATCAATTAGAAGGTGAAAAATGCTCAAGTAGTACCCCCCAAAAGTACAACAAAAAGTAGAAAGAAGGGAAAGCTGGTCTGGGAAGGATGCATGGAGGAGGACCATTCCAGAACTAGGGAAGAGCATGAGAAAAGGTTAGACCAGGATATATTAGATAGAAAAAGAATGGAACTGGGGGAATCTTGAGGGTAACAGTCCATTCACCAGCCTGAGCTATGTGGAAATCACCCTTCTGGTCATATTACAGGTTGGAGTGAGGCTCACAGTAAAATTTAGGGGAAGTGGACAAAAGTGTGAACAAATTGCACCTGCTTCTTCATCCCCTCTCTCAGGTCTTCTCGATTATTTCCTCCTGGCAACAGTGGCCACAGACTATTATGGTGTTAAACCCACAAGTACTGAGGGCCAATGAGAGGTGACCATTTGCTGTCTTCTTCTAAACTGCTGTATGAAATGAAGTTGCATGTTAAACTGGCGTGTCCCCATCTTAGCTCCTAGAGGCGTGATCAGATGCTGCATCTCCTCTGTTCAGATCTTGTCCCTTCTTTGCATGTGAAATGTGCTTATTAGAATGTGAGCTCCTTGAGGGCAAGGACAATGTTTGATTTTTTCTCTTTCTTTTTATCCCCAGGGTTTAGCATAGTGCCTGGTTTATTTGTTATTTGTTTATTCTTTTTCCCCAGGTCATTTTACAGATGAAGAAACTGAGGCAAACAGAGTTCTGTGACTTGCAACCTCGGTTTTACATTTATAAAGCTAGAATAATAACAATTTTAGCACTTATCTTCCAGTGTTATTATATATAGTCCAAATAAGAAAATATATGTAAAGTACTTGAAAAAAAGTTAATTTTCTAGACTAGGGTCAATCATATTATACTATGTCAACAAAACAAATTCAATTCACTTAACTTCTAACTCTGGTCATCCAGCTAGTAAGGATCTGAGGCCAAATTTGAGTTGAGATCCTCCTGAATCTAGGGCTAGTGATACCTACTTTGTGACTCTAGGCAAGTCACTCAAACCTGTTTGCCTCAGTTTCCTTATATGTAAAATGATCTCAAGAAGGAAATGGAAAACCACTCCATTATCTCTGCCAAGAAAATCCCAAATGGAGTCATAAAGAATCAGACATGACTGAAAAGTGGCTGAATAACAACTCTTCCTCTTTCTTAGGTCAGTACTTAGAATCATTAGAACTAGGTTTAGTCTGTCACTTATTAAACAGGTCACTTTCCCTCTCTGGTTCTGAGTTTCCCAGTTTGTAAAATAAAAGGGTTGAGCTAGAGGATCTCTAAGGCCTCTTCCAACTTTCACATTAGGTAACATAGAATTAATATTCATGCCTTTATCTCTGTCCAAAATCAACCCTATGCTTTGTAAGCTTTACTGAGAATAGTTCTGACTTCTGCAGGTCTGTTGTTCAGGTGCCATTTGACCAATTCCCATATGGTTCCTGTAAACACAGCCCAGTTTCCTGTTTTGTTTGTTTTACTTGGTTCTTGGGCACTGTGGTGGTTGCCTGTTTCTCTGACAGACAGCACTGATTGTCCTCAGGTTTCCAGTGAGTGCTGGCTGTTCAGAATTTCTCAGCAGAAGGTTCTCCACTTCTTTTTCTGTAAAATGAGACAGAAATACATTCAAGGCTGCTGCGAAATGATGCGATCAAATCATATAAGCACAAATGGGACGCATGTGGTAAGTGGTCAACCACAGCTGTGACTGCAAGTCATTTCATTTTTTCTTGACATTGAGAAGACAAATGTATTAAGTTGTAGGGGAAGGAGAAACCCATAAGCCAGCAAAGCATCTGTAGGACACTCTGGAATTGAAAATCCTAATTGAAAGAAGACTAGACTTTTAAAGGGGAGCATGTAGATGGCCAAGGATGCTCTTATGTTAGTAGAGAAATTGAGTCATCCCCCCACTGGAATACCTGTAGACTAAAGCAGCTCATGCAAATCCTGATTTAAATATAAATATAATATGTATATATATATATATAGATTATATATGTATTTATTTTGGTAAATACATTAAATATATGTTTTATGTTTTATTTTTCATAAAAACTAGAAAAAATAAATAAAATGGGGGGAAAGAATAAGATAGGAGGGATAAAATGAATTTTTATTCATTGAAAACAAAATTTAATTAAAGAAAAGACAATAGAACCTGTGCTTGAAGAAGATTAGCCACTTCATTTCTACACCCTAAGTCTTTAGGATCAACTCTTCTCTATCATCTTTTTTTTTCCCAAAAACATCTCTTGGATTTGCCTTTTCCTCTCCATCTTAGTCTTGACCTCATTTCATTATGCCTGGATTCTTGTAAGAGCCTTCAAATGGTCCTCTTCCCTAGAGTATTTTCCCTTCTTCTCTAACTTGCACAGTGCCAGATTAATCTTTGTAAAACACAGCTTTCGATTTGACATTTAAACACTATTTCCACCTCAACCTGGCTCCAACCTTTTGTTGTTTACTTGATTAATCATGTCCAGCTCTTTGTCCTTTTGGCAAAGATACTGTAGTAGTTTGCCATTTCCTTGTCCAGCTCATTTTACAGATGAGGAAACTGAGGCAAACAGGGTTAAGTGATTTACCCAGGATCACACAGCCAGTAAATGTTTTAACTGATATCCTCCTAACTCCAGGGCTGGTGCTCCATCCACTACACCACTTATCTGCCTAGACTCCAAACTGGCTTCTCAGTTTTTCATTATATTTCCCCTTTATTTCTTTATGACCAACCAGACTATCTGAATATCCCTTCCTCTTGTCTCTGCCTTTCATATATATGTGTATATATATATTTTTTTTATTTTCCCAATTACATATAATAACAATTTTCAACATATGTTTTCTGAAATTATAATATCCAGCTTGCCTCCCTCCTTCTAATTCCTTCTCCTCCTCATTGTTGTAAGAAAATATTCATATAAAATCAAAACCCCAAAATAAATACACAAATAAATTAAAGTAAAAAATTGTTGCTTCCATATATATTGGCACAGACCACCACCACAAACACTCCAGTCTCTGTAATGCACATGCCCCCTCCCATCATCCTTCACACTACCTGTTAAAATTGATGTTTCCCAGCATTCTTCCCCCCCCAGCATTATTTCAGTAAAAAACTTATCACTTCCTCCTCAAATTTTCCTAGACGACATAGCTTTTTGAAGGAAAAGATTATATTTCCTTTTTTATATGCCCTCCTCAAGGAGTTTAAAACAATTCCTTATTTAATAAAAGTCTACTGAACTGAAATTGAATTGGATGTCACTACCCTGCTTAAATGTCTATAGTGACTCCCTATTAGTAACTATCTATTTAACCTCCATGATTCTGTGGTATTAGAGGACTGGGAGGAGGAAAGAGGAGTCAGTATTTTCATTTACTTGGGAAAATTTCCTCCTCAACTTGCTGCTCCAAAGGAGAAGAGTATTTGATTGTAGGATGCAGGAATACTAGTTCTGGGTGGCAAAAGATAGGAGATATGGAGCTAGCCAGGGTGAAGAAAGTGCTGGAACACTGTAGAAGAGTCTATGGTTGTGGTGGGATGTTTGTTTCAACATTGGCGAGAGGGAGTGAAGGAAGAACTAAAGGGGCAGTGAGGCACATTGGAGTTGGCAAAGCCATTTGCCTTGAACCTCTCTGCCCCACATGGCCATCATGATATACAGAAGTGTATCCAGTTGTACTCTGCCAAGAGTAGTTACCAAGAGAAGTGAACAATGATAAGGGCTATAGAGAGAGAAAATAACTTTTCTAAATGATGGCATGAAGCTAGCTGATAATGGCTCCAATTTCTACTTTCAAAAGAGAGTGCCTGGTAAGAACTGATTGACCTAATAGTTGCCCCACAAATACTGTGGCTTTAGCTCTTTTTAGGTGGGTCAATGATAATAGTAATAATTTACATAGTATTTTATGGTTAGCAAAGCATTTTCCAGACATTAATTCATTTGAACCTCAAAAGCAATTCAAGTTGGAAGGTAGGACCTACAGCTTTCCCCAAACTTATAAATTAGGGAAACTTTGACTCCAAGAAGTTACTCATAAACACAAAGCCAGTAATTACCAAAGGCAAGATTAGAACTTAAGTCTTCCTAATTTTAAGTCCAGTACTTTAATAGTACTTACCTACCACTATTGGTTTTATTTCCTAAGGTAATCAGAAAAAATGGAGATGAACCTTTATGTTCTAAAATATTTATAGCAGCTCTTTTTGTGGTGGCAAAGAACTGGAAACTGAGGGGATGTCCAACAATTGGGAAATCACTCAACAAGTTGTGGCATATGATTGTGATGGAATCCTACTGTGCTGTAAGGAATGATGATCAGGTTAATTTTGGAAAAAACATGGAAAGACCCGCATGAAATTATGAAGAATGAAATGGACAGAACAAAGAGAATATTGTATACAGCAACAGAAATTTTATTTGATGAATGATGAGAAAAAACTGATAAATAGAAATAAGCAAGATATAATTTTATATATACATATACCTTTTTTTGTCAAATGATGCCTTCTTTAATGGGAAGAGGGGAAGGATGAAGTTCTCTGGGTATTTTAAGGTAACATAAATAAATAAACAAATAAATTGTAATTTAAACAAAGGAAACAAATGAGCCAATGTTTGTAAAGTGCTTAGTATGGTACTTGGCATGCTAGGCACTCAATCTTTGTTTCCTTCCCAGCTCCCATCCTCTATCCACTATGTGATGCCATAGAGGTAGGGGGAGAGTTTTAGCAGCTATAAATGCTCACTATGGGAATCATGGCTCAATCAGGTAACATGGAAAAGGAAAGGGAACAAACATCTATTAAGCACCTACTATGTGCCATGTATCAAGCACTTTTACAGATACCTCATTTGATCCTCAGCATAGTCTCCAAGAAGATAATATTAACTCGCCTAACCATGAGAGCTACTCCATAGAAACTAAGGATCCTAATTAATTTTTAAATTTTATAATAATTAATTTAATGATTAATTATTACAGATTACATGAAGATTTTTCATATAATTTTTATGTAACAAATTTTCATAATTGTTTTCTCACATTTTGCCAACCATGTCTTCTCCCATCCCACCTTCCTCCTCAAGATGGCAGCTAATATGATATCCATTATACATGTGTTATACAATACATATTTCCATGTTTGTTGTGTTGTTAAAGAAAATATGTATCACTTACACTAGAGAAAAATTCATGGAGGAAATAAAGTGATCTTCATCTCTTTTTCAGAACAAATATGAGGCCACCTTAGCCTATTGAAGCTATACCAGATTCATTCCTAGGATATCTTTAATCAGACAAGGGTGACCTTCATGACTAGGAAACTGGGAAGACCTGATTTTGATTGGTTGATACCTTTGAAGGATGTAGGAGTGAAGTATTTCATCTGAAAATTATCAAAGCTTTGCGACTGATTTCTTCTCCTACATAGGGTATAGACTACTATCACATCAATGTTAGATTTATTCTGGGAAAGAAATCCTGGCTTGTGCCTCTCAATGTTTTTTAGCACATAAGAAACATTTTGAGTTGAGAGTAGGTATGCTTGTGTAAATAGCTTTTCAATGAAAACATTCTCACACCAATAATATGGAAGATTTACTTGACATACTTGTCCATTTAAGAAATAAATTAAAATACCAAAAGAATGACAACAGGAGGCAGGTTCTGCCTTGGAACCAACATGCAGCATTGATTCTAAGACAGAAGGTAAGGGTTATTTTTTAAAGTTGGGTTTTTTTGAGGGGCAGCAAGCAAGAAACTGATAACGCTGAGAGAAAACAAGTCTGAAGTCCCAGTCATTTGGGGGCAAGCTAGCAATGAGAATTTATTCTGAATCCATAGTATTATTATAGCAAGGTCAATATTTTTGACATGTATCCAAAGTTGATTGGTCTGCTGGTTTTGTTGGCCATGGGACCACTGTAGGAAAGTAAAGTTCATAGAAAAGCAGGAGAGAGTAGAGAACTGACACTTGAGAAGCCATAGACTTCCACTCCCCATAGTAAAGTTATATTGGGTCCCAGTGGGCTCATGAGAGTACCTGGGTAAATGGTCCAAATGTACAGATAGTAAAGTAACAGGTAGATAGTAATACCTGTTAGGAGAAATAGTCATTGCATAACTGAGATAGAGACAGAGGTGCAGGTGCCTGCTTCAGATACTTACTAGCTGTGTGACTCTAGGCTATGCACACAACTTTTCCATGCTTTATCTGTAAAATGAAAAGATTGGAGAGATGGTCTCTGAGGACCCTTCCAACTTTACATCTCTAATCCTCTATAGAAATTCAACCTACGATTTTCAACAAAACCAATAGGAGCAACAGATTGTCATCAAAGGGATGATAGATTATTGACCTCAGATATTTACTAGCTGTATGACCCTAGGCAAGTCACTTAATGGAGTTTGCCTCAGTTTCATCATCTGTAAAAGGATCTGGTGATGATAAACCACTCTAATATCTTTCTCAAGAACTCTTCTCCCCCAAAAAAGGGAATCAAGAACAGTTGGATGCAACTGAAACCACTGAACATCCACAAAAGGAGTGCTTAGGGTTGCTGCCAGTAGGTGATAACTGGCAAAAAGAAGAAGTTATTTAGACTAGTCTAGTTCTGAAGAACTCTTTAGGCAGAATGTTTATGGTAAGTTATATTTATTAGCACAAGAGCTATGAGTGTGATGAACTGTATGCTATTTGGACGTGTGCTCACAAGGATATGCCTCAGGCAGAGTTGGTGGTTTGGGTGTTAGAACCCTCCACTCATGCAATAGTGTCATACATGCCTGAGGTCACCTTAGCCCCCATGACACTATCTGCCTGCCCAAAACAGAACTCGGAGGGCCTCAAGAAATAGAAGATTTTGAAATGCTATTGAAAATAAAATTTGATATTAGAGAATCATCTCTTTTCTGTCACTGCTGGCAAATATGCAGTCAAGTGGGGGTGGGATGGGGTGGGGGAGACAGGGTCCCCTACCTCCCAGAGTCTGACTCAGGTCAGGGCACCCACCAGCTCCCTCATTCAGGCTTTCACTGCCATATGCATTCATTTCAATCTACAAGCTCACTTTACTCCCTCTTGAGAGGATCCCATCCTCAAACTTTACTCAGTATTGGCTCAATCAAACCAAATGCTCCCTTAGCAGCAGGCTTGGCTTCCCACCCAGGACCCTTTATCACTCCCAAACTAGTCTTTCAATCTTCAAAGACACACATTAGACCTGAGAGTACTTTTGATATCTCTTCAATAGACCTGTTTACTTCCATGGTCTTCCATGGTCTGATTGATCCTCCTTTCCCAGTTTCCCAGCAGGCAGCACTCCCATCTCCTGACTCCCTCCAAAACTCTACTCCTCAGTGTATACCAGTATGGAGAGCACAGCCATGATGGCTATGGTAAGATCAGATTAGATTTGAATCATGGCCTGCAAAAGATCTCATTTTAAATAACTTTTCCCCAGAGGAAAATGATTGGGATAAAGAGATACAATGCAACATTATTTTCCATTGTTTCTCAGTATATACCCTTTATTCTTGCTATACCCATTGCCCCCATATTCTTCTCACCTCTACACTTTGAGCTGCAAAGATAATAATAACACCTGATGCTAATATTGTAGTACTTTAAGGTTTTCCTTGTACTGTATCCATCTTGTTTTATTCTTGAAATAGCCCTTTTTATCCTTATGTTAGAGATGAAGAAAGTAAGGACTTAAACCTAGGTCTTCCTGACTAAATATAACACTACATCTCATGTTATCTCCCTGCCTAGAAATGTTTTTTTTTCCATTTTTCTATCCATCTAAGGTCTTACTTATCTCTCAAGGTTTCTCTTAAAACCAATCTACTCTTTATAATTCTTTTACCAGATAGAGTCTGTGACCAATATCCTTTCCTCAATATCCTATATAATACTAGTCAGCAGACCTATCCCCAGTTAAATACTTTTCTCTCATTCTACACTTGTCTTACTGAAAACCATTTGTTGTGCTGGCATTGAAGGTCATGTGTGATGTTCATCTTCAAGTCATTTGCAAAGAGCCATCAGAATTTGATCTTAATTGATTATGTAGCTTAAAACTTGGATTATTGGTTGAACATCAGCCTGTTGACCTGCCTGATAAAAGAGGCAGTCCCAAAAACTTGGGTAGTACATTTTTAAAAGTTTTCAATCTTTTAAAACTTAAAATAGTACTAACTTTGGGGGCATACTAAGTCACAGTAAATATAAAATATAAGTCATAGTAAATATAAAATAATCAATTTCCATGTATATTTGCAGGTTTGTGGAGGTTTTAAATATGCTTTTATACTAATACACATTTTATATAATTGTATAAAATTGAAAAGTTTAAGGGGATGAGAAGTAAAAGAAATCAAAATGTTAACAATGAAGACTGAGAACACAACAGACATCAGTGATTATAGTTCTAACAGCAAATGCTAAATACAGAAAGCTAGAATGGCAATATCTGTCTCCACTTGAAATTTGTTTCTAGTCATAGCTATAACTGTTCTTAGATGAATGGGGCTTTTAGTCTAAAGACTGATGAGATGGCTGGTCTAAGTGACTACTTTGGGTGGATTGAGGGGAATCAGAGATGCAATCATGTTGTCTGACCACTGTCCTTCTCCGTCTTGCCACCCTGGACAGCTCCCTCACCAAGGGTCCTGTTGCTATGGTGCTTTGATCCCAGAAGTTCCCTGGTCCTAACCCCAATAAGGATGAAGACCTTTTTTTGTGTGTGTGATAAATGCCTATAGTCCGACCATCTCCTGTCCTACTACCCATCTTTGAGAACTATTTTTGCTCTGAATGAAAAAATTTCTCTAGTTACACCTATACTTTTAGTGATCCTGATGCATATTGTGTTTTAATTACCAATTTTTAAAGAGAAAACTTCATGATTCTAGCAAAATTACAAACAAAATTTAATAAATTTAACAACAGAGTTCTCAAATATTTTAAGTGTAAATGTGCTTAAGTCTTCCTTTTGTGGGCTTTGTTTTAGCTACCTAAGTAAAGGCAAAAATGAATATGATGATAAAACATTTTACAAGGTGACATATTTTATCTAATATTTTCCAATGTGTCCAATATTTAAAATTTTCCAAAAGTATGCCCAAAGGCACATTTCCCTCATTTTTATTATGAATTTGTCAGAAATCAATAAACATTATCATTTCCATATGCCAAGAAGAGATATATACCATATATCAAAAAAAGAGAATTGCACATGAAATCATGAGCATCAGTTATGCATAGCTTGATTTTTGTAGTAATTCCAGTCTTGTCTTCTTTGAGTATCTTTCTGAACTTCCTTCTATTGTTTCTCTATTTTAAAAATGTTTGATTTAATTTCTTTCCCTTCGGAGGATGGGGAGCATCTCCATTATCTTCCCCAAAATAAAAATAAAAATAACCCTAGTAACAAGTAACAATAACCAAGTAAAACAGAGTCACACACTATTCATTATCAGACAATGTCTCATTCTGTAGGTTTTGGGGGTTTCACCACTTCTCTATCAAGAAGTAGAAGGAATGATTCAGCATTGATCTTCCAGAGTTGTCTGCTCATGGAATTATATGGCAGAATTCATAGCAGGATACTTAAATATTTTAAAGTTCTTTTCTTTTACCATATTGTAAGTTGTTTTTCTGGTTCTGCTTACCTCATTTTGTATCAGTTCATACAAATTATCCCAGCTTGTTTTGAATTTGTCCCTTTCATCTTTTTTATGAGGAAATGATATTCAATTACATTTATACTTCCTAATTTGTTTTAGTCATTCTCCAATTAATGGGCACCTTTGTTTCTAGTTCATTGTTACAACAAAAAATTGTTATAAATATTTTTGTACATATGAATCCTTTGCCTTTATGATCTTTTTGGTCTATAAACCAAGTAATGGTATTGTTGAGTCAAGGGGATGGATGATTAGTGACCTTTGAGATAGAGTTCTACTAACACTGTATTCTCATGTTTGGTTTCCCATAGCCTCTCAATTTTCCTTCTCCCTTTTTAATAGCAACCAACTATAACTGGCTTTTTATTGTTATTTTATTTTGGATCTGAAAATAATGTTTTCTTTAAATCAGCTAAAGGGGGGAGCTAAATAGCTCAGTGGATAGAGAAACAGCCCTGTAGACAAGAGGTCCTAGTTCAAATCTGACCTTAGACACTTCCCAGCTGTGTGACCCTGGAATTGACCTGCATTGCCTAGCCCTTACCACTCATCTACCTTGGAACCAATATACAGTATTGAGTCTAAGCTGGAAGGCAAGGGTTTAAAAAAATAAATTTTTTTGAAATCTTAAAATAGTTTACTATAAGCATCGCACCAAAGTTTTGTTTAAAGAAAAAAGATTCCACCACTACAGAACATTTGAGTAACCATTTTATCTATGAAAATCCTGCCTCCTCAACTAGAGAGTTTTTAACAGTTCTTGAAGTCATAAACTGTTTTTAATAATAATCTAATCTATGCCCCAAAGCCCATGGGAATGAGATGCTCTCCTCATTGATGGAACCCAATGTTCCTTCCCTATGTGTTCTTCCTCAGGGAAGAGTTGTCAAGAGAGGAAGAAGAGAGAAAGCCAAATCCTTTGGTCTCCTGAGAAGGCTGAAGAGAAGTGGCTTCTAGCTAGCTTTGGAAGAGAAGATGGACAACATCAACTTCATTTCAGATTGCTGAAGGGAATTAAAATATTCTCAAAAGGATTTGACATGAGGGGAAAATGCTCTCCATATTTATATGTATCCATATACATGCAAATATACATAATTTATATAAATACACATAATTGATCCCTAAATTATATGTGTTTATACAAAACCCACATGGGTACATGTACATACATATGTGTGTGAATATGTGCACATGCACATATTATTTATATGTATGTTATATAATACACATTAAAACTCTACAGTTTCTAATTAGTTAGTGATGACATAAGAGGTTCTCACTTATTGACTAACTAACAGCATCTCCTTTTTGCTCCCCACTAGATAGCAGAGAAGAGAGCCTGTTTAGCTACATCAATCATACTTTTCAGTGAATTCCATGGTCCCTTGACAGGAACTTGGAGTCTTTATGCCCAGGAAAGATGTTCTCTATTTGCTGCTCCTTTCATTCTCTCTTCCCCAGCCTTTACCCCTTGTGACCAATACTCTGCATTTGTGAGGCTGCTGGTAAATGTTAGGAGTGCTCTTTGTGGTCATGGGGCAGAGCAAAGGTGGCTAACCCATATGGGGATTGAACCCATGACCTCGGCTTCATTAGCTGTGCGCTCTAACCATATGAGCTAACTAGCCACAGACGCCACTATTAAACACTTAATGAATCCCCATAACGTAGAAGACACATTAGGGCACAGGAACAAAATGTTACGACTATTTTTCCCCCTTTGTGGGGTGTTATATACTTGGAGAATGGAGGAACAATCCCATAAAGAAGTGGACTTATGGGCACCATGGCAATAACTTTTTCAACAAATCTTAACAAAATGCTCCAGACTGTGAAACTGAGTCTGCCTGTTAAATGGTGTGATGATATGAAGAGTGAGATGGAGAAAATAAGCCAGAGCTTCACCAAATGGGATTTCAGCACTTTGGCTGTTCACATTCAGTTCCTAAAGTCAGTGTTGACCAAATAAAAAGGAATAAGGAAATTAGCATCTCTTGCCTGTTGTCTCTTTTGATTCCAGAGTTTCATCCAGCTCGAATTGTCCTAGAAGAGTGAGCTTGTTTTTGTAAATAAGTGAATTTTCCTCATAGCATCAGCAACAGGAAACATCCCTTTTCCTTCACAGCACCTTGGGGCAATGGAAAGAATATTGTTCTGGGAGTATAAGAACCTGGGTTTGAATCTCAGCCTTCTCACTACCTGGATGGCACTTAAATTGTAATTTGTAAAATAAAAGGATCAGACTAAATGAACCCCACAATTCATTCCAGTTCTAAATTGATGATTTTAGAACTCTTTCTTTCCCCTTATGAGCAAGCTTTAAATGTTTACTTGTTTATTTATATATCTACATTTAATCTATAATCTAATTTAATATACATGATCTAGAATCTAATTTAATGTATATCTATATTTAATATTTAATTTATATATCTATATTTAATGTTACATATCTATATTTATTAGATTGTTTTCCCCTGACTACTTTATTCAGACACTTGTTTAAATAAAAGGCATAGATCTACTGCCATTCATCTAGAATCCACAGATCACAAGTTCACTAGCTTTATTAATTTATTTATTTGTATTTTTGGCTCTCAACTTATAATGGCGCACAAATGACGGCACCCAAGGAGTCGGAGTTTGGGCCTTTACTGAGTCGGATACCTGGCATCTCTCAAGAAAATAAAATTATAGCCTAGGACTGCAGTATTTCCATTCCCAGTGTGTTTCTATCAAGGGAACAGCAGACACTGTAAGAAATGTCAGACTGGTTTTGCTTTTTCTCCAAGAACACAGTATTGTAATCTTTTGAAGGGTTTTGTACTGCTTTCACAAAGACCCTTAAAAAAATGGGCCTTCCAACAGTGATCTCCTTAGAAGACAGTGTCTTTGTTTCCCACTGAAACGAGTGAAAGAAATGGGGCTTTTCAGAGTATTTAAAACTGACTCCTGATTTATATTCCACCTTCATGCCTTCAGTCTGAAGCCCTGAAAATGCTGTGATTTCTGTACTTTTCCGAGGCCAGAGATGGATGATAGCACAGTGCTATGAATTCACAAGGTCCTCTCTCTTCACCCTCTCTACCATTTTTCCCCTCATCCACAGTTTGACTTAACGTGGGAAGTCTGGGAGTGGGAGTGAGTTGGGCAGTCCTATGTGGAGACAAGAAGTCACGCAGCTCCCTCAGTGCCAAGGGACAACACCATATATAGCTTTAATGAAATAGAGTAGGGGCCCCTGCAAACCCCAAATTATAGAGAGGATAAAAGAAAGCCACAACCACATGAGGTTAGGCTGCTTTTCCCTGAACAATTGTCTATATAAATCAAGGGTGCCCGAGAGACCAGTAGAGAGAGGTGTACATGACAAAGACAGCCCATAACTTATATGCTGAAGAGGGGCTTCATGGGAAGTTCATTTGTAAGTCACTTGTTTTGAACTTGGAATTCATTTTTCCCATAGAAATAAGGTTCTTCTTGATGGCTAGGTTTCTAGACTAGTCATAAAAGGATGTGCCACCCATAATGCCGAAATAGATCACTGATCCTTTCACCGATACCTGTCTCGCTGCTTCTCTGGTCTTTATATTCCTCCTCTAAAAATGCAGGGTTTGGACTCTGATCACTAAGTTTCCTTCCATCACTTTTGACTCCATTTAGGATTTTTTTTGCCAAAGGTACTGAAATTTCTATTTCCATATTTAGTAGATCTCCCTTTGCAGCTCATTTTACAGAGGAGACATCTGAAGCAAACTGGGTTAAGCAACTTGCCCAAGGTCACACAGCAAACAAATATGCAAGGTGAGATTTGAACTTAGGAAGATGAGTCTTCCTGACTCCAAGCCCAGTGCTCCATCTAATGCGCCATCTTGCTGCCTAGATGGTAGTGAATTCTCTCTAATTAAATATCATTGAGCAGAGAGTTGTCAAGTATTCTTGTTCCAGCATAGGTAGGACTTTAGATGGTCTTTGATGTTTGGTGACTTGGGTCTTGGTCTATCACCAGGTAGTACATTATTTCAAACAGTACATATTCTTCAATTTCCAAACTGAGACACCAAATCCCCATGTGTGCCCTTTCCTTTCTCAAAAGCATGAGGGGAAGATGTCCCTGGCAACAACGGTAACTGTGCTAAGATGGTAGCAGCAGCTTGACAAGGTTGAAAGGGGGTCTGATGAGGAGTAGCTGGGAGAGACACATTCAGGCACCAATAACTTGTTAAAAAATTGTTCTTCATACTGAAAGGACATTATGTTGGGGGTCAATGTATGGTGTATCCAATTGTAGCTGATCAGACCAATATGAGCTACTAGCCTTCCCTGAACAACTTGTTGAATGTGTTTATATAAGAGCTGGTAATTGTCTAATTTTAAGTCAGAGAATTCAGCTCTGTGTCAATCACACTCAAAATGCTATGAAATATGATTAAGTACTTCCACCATGAGGAGTGGGGTGAAGTTTAGGAATTGAGGATCTGAGTTCAAATCCTGACCCTGCCACTTATTATCAATGTGATCTTAAGAAAATGACCTAGCCCTCATATCTTCATACCAGGATTATTGCAATTGCCAACTGGTTGGTTTTCTTACCTTGTTTCACATTACTCCAGTCACCTTCCACTCAGCTGCCGAAGAGATTTTTCTAAAACAGAAATCTCTCTGACTATGCCTAAAAGAATGGTCCGTCCACTCTTCAGTAGATTCTAATGTCTCCCTGTGATCTCTAGGATCAACTATAACAATCTTCATTTGACTTTAAGACACTACAGAAATTGATCTTTTCCTATTTTTTTTTAGTTTTCTCATATTTTACGATCTAGCAACGTTGACCTTCTTGCTGTTCCTTGAATAGGACTTTCCATTTCTCAACTCTTTGCCTTGTCAGTAGTTATCACCCATAATTTACTCTATCTCTTCTTCTTGCCTTTCCTAAGAGGCCTTTCCTGGTCCCCTTATCCCACTTTCCTCTGAAATTACCACCCATTTTTATTGTAGAAATATTGTATATAGGAGCATCTAGGTGACTCGGTGGATAGAGAGTCAAGCCTGGAGATGGGAGGTGCTAGGTTTAAATCTGGCTTCAAATACTTCCTAGCTGTGTGTCTTTGGGCAAATCACTTAACCCCCATTGTCTAGCCCTTACCACTCGTCTGCCTTGGAACAAATATCTATTCTAAGACCAAAAGTAAGGGCTGATTTTTTTTTTAATCAGAGATAGAGACAGAGACAGACAGAAAGATTGAGAGTGGGGGGGGGGAGAGAGAGCAAGAGCAAGAGAGACAGAGAGAGAGAAGGAGAAAGACAGACAGACAGACAGACAGACAGACAGACAGACTCTTGGAGTTGGAATACAGATCAAAATATAAGATTTTTCACTTTAGTTTATCGACGTTTTTATCTAGGGTTTTGGTTTAACACGTGTATTCTCTTAGCAAAATGAACAATATGGAAACATGTTTTGCATGATAAAACAATTTTAACTCAGGTCAAAATTGCTTATTACCTCCAGGAAGGAGGAAGGAAGGGAGGGAGGGAGACAATTTGGATCATATAACTTCAGAAAACATGTGGAAAATTGTTATTGCATGTAATTGGTAAAATAAAGTATCTTTACAAAAAAGAAATGTGTATTATTTCACCATGTTAAGTGTTATGAGGGATACAAAGAAGTTTTAAGACTTGGTTCCTATCTTCAAGAAAGAGAGGAGGAAAAACAAGACTTAGAGACGTGAATAATTGGATAACAATACATAGAATTGGACATCTATAATGTGTTATACAACATATAACAGTGAAGTCACAGAAAACAGTTTGAGATAACAGCAGAAGAGAAGTTACAAGGTCAACACGGTGAATTGTCAAATTAGTTTTACAGGCAAAAGTTGCAACTGGAGTTCAGAGAGAGGGAGAGATCACGTCAGACTGGGGTGTTCAGAGAAGGCTTTGTGAAAAGTGGTAGAATTGAAGTGAAGCTTTGAAGAATGGGCCACACTTGGATGGTGGAAGAAGGGGGTGGAGGAGAGCATTAATGGAAGGTGAAATACCAGAAGAACAAGTGCAGAGGTAGAGGTCATGGCTGTGGGAGGCCCACCTCCAATCATCCTTTCCAAGTGGCATGGGGCTGAACTTTGACACCAAAGCACAGAAGTCAAAGGTGGAGTTTGCAGAACATGAATAATTGTTCAAATATGTTCGGTGTCTTGGCCTTGAAACAGCAACAGGACCAGTATGTAAGCCTACACTGATACCCAAATGGGTTCCCTACTGTCTTCTAGAGCCAAACACATACTAAAAATATTGATAAAGAGAGAGGAGCCACAGAAAGTTATATAAAGGTCACCACACAACATGGCGGAGGGTGGAGAGGAATTCTGGGAAATACTGAAGGACTTCTGGGGGATAATATCCAAGGGTACAAAATTCTAATGAATACATAGGCATCATGCTACTGTTTGGGGTTATAAACACAAAGACTGGAACAATTCTAATTCTCCTGTGTATTGAATAAATAGAGAGAACAAATACAAATAAAAACAAGGGAATTAAATGTAAGATAAATAAGGAATGGATGCACAATCTGGAGGGGAGATCAGCAGTTTTCTTATAGAGGGTACTGCTTGAGTTGTGATCCTCTTTCATCCCTGCCCTCTAAGGGATTACATTCCAGGGCTTTCCCTCCTGTCTCACCTTTTCTCTTCCAAGGTGAACCTAGCATCGTTTGCTGGCTTCGCCCTTTACTTTGTGACCAAAGTAAAAAGTGCGGGGAAGTCAAACAAAAGCATTAGGAAGAGGGTGAATTCTCATCTCTCAAGCTGAAGTAATGCTTTTCCCCCTTTCTTTTTTCTCTTTTTCTTTCTCTCCCCGCCCCCCCCCCCCCCATCAGACAGAAGCTGATTGCATTCATTAGGGCAGACAGCACAGTATGTCGTCTTCTTCCCTTGGCTGGCTCTATCTCAGCTGCCTGCAGTTAGCATGCTTGATGTGGTAGCTTTTATTAAATGCTTGTTTCGAGAATGACATCAGTAGTCAATCAGATAAAGCAAGGCCATGAAAAATAATTACCTGCCGGAGAGAAAAAGCATACACAAATGGATTGTGCGCGCGCGCACACACACACACACACACACACACACACAGGTATGCAGGGCTTCTTTTCTTCATGCCAGTGAAGGAAATTAAATACACTTGTTGAATGGAAAACCCAGTCATGAATCCTTTCATTCCAATTACCGAAGCAACAGAGCCTTGAAGCCCTGGCTAAATGTCATGCCATCTTTCCAAAAAAGATCTGGTCCTGCCTGGCTTCCTAGCCATGCTTTCTCCTGAAAGGGCCGGGGATGGAGCCCCGGGATTGTGCTAGGGAAGTTCCATTCCTTGGGGATGCTACCGGCTGAGAGAACAAAACAGCCCTTTGCAGCTTTTTCATTCAATCTGCTGCAGTTCAGGATGACACTGAAACAAAAGATGGCACCGCCAGCTGAAGGGAGGCCTGTTTCTCCAGGGGCCAAAGGAAATCTAGTCAAAGGGGGGTTGTGGGGAGAGGAGGAAAGACAGAAAGGGGAAAAAAAACCAAAACAACAACAAAAATCCAACCCTCGGACGTTTCTCCTCCAAACTGACAAATTTTTGTCAAATGTAAGTTCAACTTGTGGACAATTCACTGAAGACTGATAATCTCCATAGCAACAGCTTCATCACATGATTTACACATAAGCACTTTCTCAGAGAGAGAGCAGCTTTCCTCCCAACCATTTTTCTGACAAATTCCACGACATTAGAGGAATCAAACAGGAGCCTCGTGGTGACCTTGGCTGTGTAGTTTTCCAACAATTAAAAAACAAAATAAGAATAGTGAAATGATTCCCTCCGCAGCCCTGGCTTCATTTTAATACTTTTTTTTTTCTTCTTCAAAAAAGAGAAAATTCCCCAACATGCCTCCCTCCAAGCAGAGATCTGTGTGACTGTCAGAAAGGTCTCAGGAGTGATTCGGGTATAATATTGCCTTGTATGGCCTCTCTCTTCCCTCCTTTCCTTCTGGCTGATATGCTGTAGCTCCAACAGGTCCTTCCGACTCTGGCCATTTGTGAATGAATGAAGGGGGGACTTGCTCAAATCCCTTTTCTTGCAAATGTCTCCAAGTTCTAACCTCTCCAGGCCACTGAGAAGACAATCTTTCTAATTAAGGCTCTAACTCTCAACCCCCCACCCCCCAGTCTCTAAAATATAACCCTCTACCTCCATCAAAATAGTGATCTGGCCAAAATTCTCTTTCTGGGAAGGTTTTTGTCCTTTAGACCCCAAATGCTCTATTCCTCGTCTTCTTTTTCTAAGTGGCTGGAACCTTTGGAGGCTGAGTTTCTAAAGGGGGCATCAAAAGTTTAGACATTTCCAGAGCTTGTAGGGCAAGAAATCCTTGGTTTGCTCCAAAGCGCCTGAGCCACAGACTGTGAATGGCTGGCCAGAGGTTTATTGGCCTCTCACCGAGCTACGCCCAGGTATGTTGAGCAGGCACTGAAATTTATAGCCGCCTTTCAAGAAAAGATAAACACACTTTGGACAACTGGCGTATCAGCCCCTGGAAATCTATCCCTGGTGCTTTCAGGAGGGCTTAACTGGAGCTTGGCTGAATTGTTAATACTTGATCCTGCGCAGGGCAAAGTTAGCCCCATTGTCCCCAAGCTAATGAACGTTTTGGTCCAAATACAAGGATTGCAGAAGTCCTCTTTGAGCTGTTCTTTTCCCTCCTCTGAAACAGATAGGGACGGGCCAGCTCTCGGTGAATTGCTGCCTTTAAAAAAAAAAAAAGTATATTCCAGCTGACTCAGCGATCTGGAGGCTGCTCTAATGAACTGGATTTGTCCTTGCTAACTGACTTAAAAGGCTCTGAAAGTACAATAACTCCAAACCAAGTGGGTCTAAAAAAAACATATTATTATTATAATTGTTGTACTCTCAGAACGTTTATTGAAAGGAGGGAGGGGAAGAGGGAGAGGGAGAGGCAGAAGGAGGAGAGAAAGGAGAAATGAGAGAGGGGGAAGGGAAAGAGAAAGAGAGAGAAGAAAAGGAGAGAGGAGGAGGAAGGGGGAGAGAGAAGAAAAGGGAGGAGAAAGCTAGGGGAGTGAACATTTTTTTAAAGTTTAGCTCCTGGATCAGTACTCAAAATATTCAACAAAATTGGGCTAAAATGCAGAATTTTGATTTTTTTTTGATTTTTGGTTTTTATTGTCATGCAAAATACATTTCCAGAATGGTCATTGTTGTAAGAGCACACTCAGACCTAACCAAAATCCCAAAATAAAACCAAAAATATACTGACATGAAAGGTGACTCCATCTGTTCTTTCACTAGAGGTGGATAGCATTCCCCATCATAAATTTTTCAGGATTGTCTCAGTTCATTGCATTGCTGAGAGTAGCCAAGTTTTCACAGATAATTATCGTACATAATTGCTATTACTGTGTACAATGTTCTCCTGGTTCTGCTTATTTTGCTCTGCATCAGTTCCTACAGATCTTTCCAGCTTTTTCTGAAACCACCTTGCTCATCATTTCTTACAGCACAATAGTATTCCATCACCAACATTGACGACAATTTGTTCAACAATTCCTCAATTGATGGACATCCCCTCCATTTCCAATACTTTGTCACTACAAAAAGATTTGCTATAAATATTTTTGTACAAGTAGGTCCTTTCCCCTTTTTATTATCTCTTTGGGATACAGACCCAGGAGTGATATTGCAGGGTCAAAGGGTATGCACAGTTTATAGTCCTTTGGGCACAGAGAAACTTTGATTTTTAATAGTCAAATAACAAACATTTCCTTGGCCTGGATCCCTCTTCTAAAGTCAATTTTTTTCTTACATATCTCTTTGCTAAGAAATAACCAGATTCAGTTCTCAGATATTAAACTTGAACTGCATAGCACTGTGGACTTTTCATATGTCACTGAAGTCAAATAATGGTCAAGCTAACCCTAATCAAAATTGTGAGCTAGACAGAGTGGTCTTCTTTCTCTTCTTTATGAAGATACTTGTGCTAATACTCATCCCTAGGCATCATCCTCATCCTTACTTTCCCTCTATACTCCATTCTACCATAAAAATCTGCTTTTCAGAGAAAGATTTTGGTTAGTTCATTGATCCTAAACTTAAATGCTTAAACCAAAGACTTAATGTCTTAATTGTGGAATTCCAGATATCATGGAGTAGATGAAAGACATATACAGGGCCCAAGTCTTGGAGACATTTTAAGCCTTAATAACATAAAGCATCTCCTGCCCCAGGAAATCTATATCTATATAGATATGTATATATTTGTTGTTGTTCAGCCATTTTAGTTGGGTCTGACTCTTCATGACCCCATTAGGGGTTTTCAAGGCAAGGATACTCAAGTGGTTTGCCATTTCCTTCCCTAACTCATTTTGCAGATGAGGAAACTGAGGCAAACAGGGTTAAGTGACTTGCCCAGGGTCATACAGCTAGTAAGTAGGTGGGTTCAGATTTGAACTCAGAAAGATGAGTCTTCCTGAGTCTAGGTTTACTCTATACACTGTGCTACCTAGCTTCCCTGTGTGTATACATACATATATATATATATATACATATATATATATATATATTTACATTTTCTAGGATAGGTAAATACCTCCTAGGTATATATTGCCTAGTTTTGGATAGAGATAGAACTATGTCTCATATATACATATGTATGTGTGTATATCTATATATATACACACATTAGACATAGACAATAAATTTGTGCTTATATATGTTTGCACACATAATAGTGTTCTAGCTCTATGGTTCATCCAACTAACTATATATCAGAGTGTGGATGACAGGCATTATTTATCCATTTGGTTTTTCCTGTGTAGATAGATAGTGTGAACTCTTCTGAATGATTATAAATCTCACTCATGAGATTAAAGTATTCTCTACTTCATCACCTATCTACCCTGAATCAACTGAGCCAGTTCTCCAATAATATGGATTACAAGTAATTCATATCTTTTCATCTTGTGTGACTCTTGTCCATCACATACATCCCTCACAGGATGTCCACCCAACATGTTGGGCAATCTTCCCCTAGGGTTTATGAGTTTGTAGATCAGTTGCTCAAGGCTACCATTCTCAAGTCTTCTTCATTTCTGATGTATTATAATAGTTTACTACATGATTTCCCTGCCCATGGGCTCTCTCTTCTTCATTCTAGCCTCCACAAAGGGGCCAAAGTTACATTCTTAAAGAATCAGTCTGACTATGTCAATCCACAGTTCAATAAGCTTCAGTGGTTATTAATTTTAGGATAAAATACAAATTATTTGGCATCTAAAACTTTTTATGATATTGCTCTGACTTATCTTTTCAATTATTCTCTCACAGATATATTCTATTTTCCAGCCATACTGTAAAGGCTTATTTCCAGTTCTCTAGATATGATATTCCATTTCTAGACTTCTTACCTTTGTACACTTTGACCCCTTGACCTGAAATATTCTCCCTATCTACCTCCACCTCTTAGAATCTTTAGCTATATTCTAGGGCCCCCTCCAGAAATTTTCTTAATTCCCTCAATTATTAGCCCTTCCTATCCCTCCCAAATTACTTTTTAGTTGTTTTTTTTTGTGTTCTTTGAATACTACTTACCTCTGAATATATTGGTCTCCCTACTACCAACTCCAATCTTTACCTTGCCAGGAACATGGTAGACAATCAATAAATGTTCATTGAATTGATCCCTTCTATTATCTTTTGTTCTTACCACATGACTAGCCTACTGTGAACCAGTAACCCTAAATGCCTACTATGAACTCAGGCACTGTGCTAGACACTGGTGATTCAAAGGTAAAAATAAACAGCTCCTGCCTTCAAATAGCTGACATTCTTTTGAAAGACATTTCATGTACTCATATCATTTTATATTACACACAAATATATATATATGTATACATGAAATGTTGTTTGTTCTTAGTTTTCTAAGAGGACTAATAGCATCACAGAGTGATCTCTTGACTTGTGCGTGAAGTGGATTAAAGTGGGGCAGAGTTGCACAAAGCCATCAGTCTCACTTTAACTTCCAGAGTCATCCAAGTCATCCAAGTATAGTGGCAGGACAAAAATGTAAAAATAATAGAGAATGAATTGATTATTGATTATTAAATGATTAGATACTCCGCTTGTTTTACTTACAAAGTATCTTCAGTTTATGTCATTGAAGTAAAGCTCATAAGTGAACTTTTCTCTTCAGGGCCAGGCACAAGGATGCTAAGGAGACTCTTGTTATATAAAAACAAACTATTTATTGAGAATATAAGGATAAAAAAAAGGATTTCTAACTCTAAGGGATTCTAACTCCACCCAAATAAAACTCCCTGGTTCTACAAGGAACTTCTCCTGTTTCCACAGGCCACACTGATCTGACTAACCCAAATTTTCACCATTCTACAAGAAACTAAACACTATTATCCTTATATGAAATATGTAATTCTTAACTTTGTCTCCAAGTTATAAAAATAACAAAGGCTATCTGGCTGAGCCTCAGCAAGAACCAAGTTAGAACTCTGAGCCTTAACAGACTCAGAGTCTAAACCAAAGCCCAGGTCTTTCTTTGGTCTTCTCAGAGATAAAATAAAACAGATTCAGAGTCTAAACCAAAGGTCAGGTCTTTCTTTGGTCTTCTCAGTGATAAAATGATTTACGAAACAGCAATAGACAGTCACTAGTGTTTCCCAAGTTGGAAAAGGAAATCACTTAGCTCCTTCAGGTTTTTCCCTTCTTTCTTTTTTACCTCAGACAGTGAGGAGAGAGAGAGAAAAGAAGATGTTACCTGCTCCCAGCAGTCTGAGAAAGAGTAACTGCCACACCCACAGAATAACTGCCACAGAAAAACCATTAGCCCTCACACACACAGTCAATATTTGAAACTGACACTCGGTCTCAAATCTGTTTCAAACTCTAATTCTTTCTCAAGCCAGCTTATTCACCTCTTATCTCTAAGCTAATGTAACAAGACTTAATTTCTAATATCATCCTTATAAAAGTCAGAAGAACTGGCAATGGTCCAGTGGATGACTGGCATCTTCAATATCTGACCAAGCACTAAACCCTACATATTGCCTGCATTAACCTCCTTCATGGACATTGGAACAAATTGTTCTCATCAGCCCATTCCACTGGGGAAGTCTTTATATGCTTGGGGTAGATATCTGCCTAACTGTCCAAAGGTTTTGCTACCCATCAGCTACCCCCAACTTGGTTTAGCCCATCTGCCCATAGGTTTTTATCAGGGTGTGACTGCTGTGCATATTACAACTTTTTGGAACCATAGGTGAGAACTAAGTGCCAGGGGGGCATGAAAGGTGGATGAGCAAATGAATGGGCTGATGAAAAGGGCTCAGGAAGTTCTCACACCAGAGAAGCTATAAATAGGGGAAAACAACAATAATAATAACAAGGTAATTGGGTGGGGAGGGGAGAGTTCTAGTAACTAATATCTAAGGGAATTAGGAAATATTTTATGAACAATGAAGCTGATCTTTGAATGAGACTAGGGATTCTGAGGCAAAGGTGAGGAAGGAGGGCATTCTACATAAGGAACATTCAATGCAAAGGCATCTCAGTGCCTTTTTGACATGAGATAGAATCTGGTGTGGGAAAAACAGTCAGAAGGCAGGCTTGTCCAAACCCACAGAGGGGAAATGAGTCAAAATAATCCTGGCAAGGTACAATAGAGATTGGGGGAGAAGGGCTTTAAATACTAAACAAAAGAGCTTGGACTCAGTCCTAAATGTAAGAGGGAGCCACTGAAATTTATTGAAAGGAATATGTAAATAACAGTATTTGTTATCTCCCCCTCCAAGTCAGAGATATCTCATTGTTCTCCATTCTCCATGAAAAAGTCTCAGATCAGGAGAGTAGCATCACATGGGGGAAAAAATCTGGGAAACCTTGGTGCAAAGAACTAGACTCATGAGATGTAGTCAACTAATATTTCTCCTACATTCTTTTTTCCTTTCTACATTCTTTTTTAACCCCTTATCTTATTCCTTAGAAACAATACTATGTATTAGTTCCAAGGCAGAAGAGTGGTAAGGGCTAGGCAATAAATAGGGGTTAAGTGACTTGCCCAGGGTCATAAATCTAGGAAGTGTCTGAGGTCAAATTTGAACCCAGGACTTTCCTGGCTAGGCATGGCTCTCAATCCACTGAGCCACCTAGCTGCCCTCTCCTCTTATATTCTTAAATCAGCATCCCTGCTTTCAGTTCAGTGTAGGCATCCTGGTCAGATACTCCTCAAAAATATATAATCCAGGAGGTCCCTTTTTTTAGGGACCAGCAGTAGAAAGTATTGGTTTCATGGTTCCCATTGAAGGGTTCACTCTGTGGATATACCTCAGGGTTTCTCCTTCAACAAGCATGTAGGGTATAAAGCCATTTCTAGACTTTCTAAACAGTTCCTTTCCTGATCAAGGCCAGCCTTTCATTTTGCCCATTGAAATGTCATCCTATCTCTTGCACTTATCAGAGAGTCAGTTGTTTGATGTAAACACCAATAGTCATTGCCATGGCACAGTGAATAGAGCTCCTGTAGTAAAAAAGTAGTTCAAATCCAGGCTCAGATATTTACTCTCTAGCTCTGTGACCCTGGGCAAGTCACTTAACTTCTTAACTAACTTAACTAATACTTAACTTCTGTTTCAGTCTTCTCATCTGTAAAATGGGGATAATAACTCAGGCTTTCTGTGAAGATTAAAAGAGATGATAATTGTAAAGCACCTAGCACAGTGTCTGGCACATAGTCAGCACTATATAAATGTTGTTTGTTATGCAAAGTTATCAAGATACAGCTTTATCAAGTCTGCATGTTCTTTTCCAATAATTTCTTTTTAAAAAACCCTTCTGTCTTAGCACTAAATATTGCATAGCTAGGAAATGTCTAAGGCCATTTTTGAACCCAAGACCTCCCATTTCCAGGCTTGGCTCTATCCACCAAGCTACCTAGCTACCCCCCAATAATTTCTTGAGGTATCTTTAAAGTTTTATTGAAAATATTATTGAGTGTTTCTTCCAAAACTCCAACAAGGATTATTTCCATTTCAATGTAAAATTATGTTTGCATGTGATTTACAGGTTCTTGTTGAGAAGTAAGAAAATCTAGGAGTTAGCAACAAGTACGAGGGAACATATCCTATGTTCTACAGCCAGAACCAGGATTAGTGAGTGTCTCAAAAGCATGTTGTTGGTGCTTAGCTAAAGCTGGTCCCACCAGGCCTCTGAGCCAACAGCTCATTTTCCAAAAGGGGTCAACTACAGGGTGGTCCTTTAAAATCAAGCCCATAGGATGCAGTGAAGTTTTCAAAGAAGCAGTGGTTCCTATTTAAGGAGGCAATAATGTCTAATAAGGTCCTTATTCAAATGGCTTGTGTTTGATAATACTGAGATAGCAGAATGGAAAGAGGCAAAACCAGTTGAAGGAAAAAGGTCACTTACAAGTCATCTTTGATGAAAAGGAACCGCAAAGAATCTATAGATTGAGAGATGGTGGAAAAAATTATGGTATATGAATGTAATGCAAGAGCATTGTGCTCTAAAAATACCCAACAAATAAAAGAGAAACATGAGAACTAAATTAACTCATGTAGAGAAAAGAGAGTAGGACCAAGAGAACAATCTATAGAATAAAGCATAATTTATGTATCTACTAGATATACTTAGAATGACTATTAACATACATGCAAACAGCCACTAAAATTTCTAACAAGTGAACTTAAATTAATTGCATTGGACAATCTTAGTCCCAGAGAAAAGCAAGAGAAAGGCATTTCCCTCCTTTTGGTAGAGTTGTAGATATAGGCAGATGAATTCCTTGGTTTAATTGGATTTTGCTTCTATTTTTCTTTGTTAAAAAGGGGGATTCATTTGGAGTAAGTATCATGGGAAATGGTTCTGGTGGGTAGAAAAGGGCACAAATAAGAGTTAATCATTAGATTTCACCCAAGAGGCCTGGCTGTAGTTCTCTTTTAGAAGGAACTTTTGTAAATTAAAGAAACTCTACAAGTCCACCATTTTGTTTTGTTTTTAGATTCTTACTCCTTCCACCAAAATTATACTCTGAAACCTCACCATGGCACAGAGAAGATTTCACTTATACCAGCAAAATACAAACTTTTAGAAAATCCTACAACCCTGGAAAAGCTTCACATATATGTTCAATAATGAACTGTATCACCGTGATCTGAGGACCAGCCAAGCTTATTAAAGAGATGCTCATGAGCAGATTATCTACAGAGCAATTAACTTTTTTTCCTGCCATATCAACCCACAAAGGCCATATGACCTTTGTCAAGGGAGAGAGAGCAGTCACATAGACAAGATTATGGGTGCCTGAAGTTCTCAAGTTGAAGACTCTTCTGCTAAGAGGTAACATTAGAAAAATTTAATTAGCAGTGTGTTCACTCATCCAAAATAAAATGGTCCCTAGCAAGATATATATTAAGTATGCAAAAATGATAATAATAGCAATCATGGAGAAGAATGAATTTTATACAATGCATTTAAACTTCTAGCAACTTGAACCATGGAAATACAACTGAAATCAGAGTTGACTTTTAAAAGGACTTTGAGTCCCTGATATTACTGTCACAAAACACAATGAAGGAACGTTCTATTTGGGTGGGGGGGTTAATAATATTTTATTTTTTCTCAATTACATGTAAAGGCAATTTTCAACTTTTTAAAAAAATTTTAACCAAATTCTCCCCCTTACTCCTTCCTTCTCTTCCCCATCCCTGAGAGAGCAAGCAATCTGATATCAATTTTACATGTGTAATTATGTAAAACATTTTCCCATATTAGTCATTTTGTGGTAGAGAGCATGAACAAAAAAATGAAGAAAGAAAGTTAAATTTACTATGTCTTGGTCTGCATTTAGACTTCATCAGTTCTTTCTCTGGAGACAGATGGCATTTTTTATCATGAGTCCTTGAGGATTGTCTTGGATCACTGTCTTGGTGAGAATAGCCAAGTCATTCCCAATTGCTCCTCATACAACATTACTATTATCAGGTACAATATTCTAGTTCTACTCACTTCACTCTGTATCAGTTCATGTAAGTTTTCCCAAGATTACCCTGCTCATCATTTCTTATAGCACAATAGTATTCCACCACAATCATATACCACAGTTTGTTCAGCCATTCCCAATCGATGGACATTGCCTCAGTTTAATGGAGAACCTTTCAATCATTCCATCAGTCACTTAATTAGCATTTATTAAGCATTTTCTAAGTGCCAGGGACTGTGAGTCCCTGCTCTCAAAGAGTTCACAGTCTAATGGGAGAAACAACCTTCAAATAACTGTAAAACAAACAAGATGTGTTCAAGAACCTATATATATATATGTGTGTGTATATATATATATATACATATATATATATGCCTTAAAACCAATACACAGTATTGATTTTAAGATGGGAGGTAAAGGTTTAAAGAAGAAGGAAGAAGAAGAAGAAGAAGAAGGAAGAAGAAGAAGAAGAAGAAGAAGAAGAAGAAGAAGAAGAAGAAGAAGAAGAAGAAGAAGAAGAAGAAGAAGAAGAAGAAGAAGAAGAAGAAGAAGAAGAAGAAGAAGAAGAAGAAGAAGAAGAAGAAGAAGAAGAAGAAGAAGAAGAAGAAGAAGAAGAAGAAGAAGAAGAAGAAGAAGAAGAAGGAAGAAGAAGAAGAAGAAGAAGAAGAAGAAGAAGAAGAAGAAGAAGAAGAAGGAAGAAGAAGAAGAAGAAGAAGAAGAAGAAGAAGAAGAAGAAGAAGAAGAAGAAGAGGAAGAAGAAGAAGAAGAAGGTAATGATGATGATAATGAAGAAGAAGGATGATCATGACTAGAAAGATCAGAAGGAGTTGGTTATGGAGAGCTTTAAAAGCCAAATAGCATTTATATTTGACCTTAGACGCAATAAGGAGGTACCAGAATTGACAGAATGGGGTGGCAAATATGGGGTGGGGAGATATAGCAAAATTCACATTTTAAGAAGATGAATTTGAAGCTGATTAAAGAATGGGCTGGAGTGGAGAGAAACTTGAAGCAAGGAGACCAACCAGCAAGCTATTGTAATAGTCCAGGCATAAGGCAATAAAAATCTGTGCCAGAATGATAGTAGTGACAGAAGAGAGAGGGGGAAATAAATATTAGATGTCACAGTGATAGAAATGACAGGGCTTGGTGATGGATTGGACATGGAAGAGGAGGGATGAAAGGAAGTGACAAGTTGAGGTGATACCTAGTGTAATCCTGGTAAATTAGGATGGCGATGGTGCCCTCACCAGTATTAGGGAAGTTAGGAAGAGGAAAAGGTTTGGGGAGGAAATATAATGAGTTGCATTTTGGACATATTGAGTATAAGATATCTACAGACTATCCAGTTAAAGATGTCCAATAGATAGTTGTAGATATGAGACTGTCCATCAGGAGAGAGTTTAGGTCTACACAAATAGATGTAACAATTATCTGCTTAGAAATGACCATTGAATTCATGGGGACTGACATCATTATTTTCAAAAAACATTTATTAAGAGCCTACTTTGTAACAAGCACTGTGCTAAGTGGTGGGCCTAATTTTTCTTACTTTACGCACAGTTCCAATTATTTTAAGTTGACATTTATAGAGAGTTTAAAGGTTTATTAAGCATTCCCTTTACAATAATCCTGTAGAGTAGATCATGTATCATCACAATAATTATGCAGATGTGGAAACTAAAGCTCAATGGGGTTGCCTGGCTCATCTCTAATCATACTGGCTGAAAATGTTAGAACCAGGATTCATATTCAGGCCTCAAATTCATTCCTTCCCCCTATACTTCTGTGATTCTCTCCTTAGGATTTAGGGTATCTGGTTTTCTGGTCCACAGAAGATTAGAAATAGCAAATTAAAAGCAATTGGGAAGGGAGGCTTTTATAAGCCTTTTTTTCATACCTGAGAAGTGGGACATCAAGGGAACATACAGTAAAACTATAAAAAGCAGACATAACTAATAAATGCTCAGCTCTAAGGGGCCAGTCAGCAAATTGGCAAATGACCATAGGATTTCTATTGCTATTGAGGAAATTATTATTTTTTTGGCTCTGAACATGCCCATGGATCATAAAGAAAAATGTTATGTTTTGTGTTCTTTACCCATGTAAGCAGAGGAGGTTCTAGAAAAATCTCTAACAAAAAAGTCAAAAAATAATATTTGGTGATTAAAAGAATGTTTTAATCATCAGGGAAAATTCATTAAAGCAAAATACCTTGATGCATATATCAAGTAAAGGAAAAGCAAAACTATATAAAGAAGTAAGAAGAAAAAAATTTTAATTATAGTAATGGTGTTTGCTTTTTTTCTTTAAGAGGAAATTAATTCTTTTGTATTAGTGTTGTTTTAAGGAAGAAAACTAGGGAGTAAATAAAACTTTATTTGGTTTCAAGTTTTAGTTCTTATAAGAACTTATTAACTGTATGACTTTGGATAAGTCACTTCTGTTCCTGAATCTAAGTTTTTTCAAGTAAAATAGAAATAATACTCTCACTATTTTTCCTATTTTTTTTAGGATCAACTTAGATATAGCACCATCCAACTAGGAAAATACTGTCAAAATGTCAGTTTCCATTAACTATTATTAGAAAGGAAAAAAAGAAAAATATGAAAATCAAGATGTAGATCTTAAAGAGAACAGAAGAATGAAGTAAAGAATGAAATAATATTTGGAAGTGTGGAGAGCTAAAATAGAATGGAGAAAGAGGAGACAACAAATTTAGTGTCAGGTTAAGACCTCTGTGATGGTGTTTAAAGGTTGGGATTAATATACATGTTAACAAGGCATAGAAAGCTGAAAATGTTTAATTATAGAAAAATAGAAGGTATATATCTTTTTATCAGAAAATATGTAAGATATCTAAGGGAAATGATTCTGTTTTCCTCCTTGGTATAAATTTTCTCACTCTTCTATCTATTTATCCCTGCCAAATAATGCTGCTATAATTAATACCCTCCCCCCTTACCTTGTATCATTCTTGGCACAGTTTACCACTCGGTGAGCTCAATAGTCGTGAGTAGTTCTCAGAATGAGCTCTTTCCAGTTTCCTGTACTGGTTTTCAATCAATTCACAGGGTACCTTTAAAAATGGCACTCACCAAACTCTGGATTTATGGCCTTCCACAAAACCCATTTACAAATTGTTCCAACAGGCAGTTATCCTTAACATCAGCCAGGCAGCAGCAGTTTGGGGGGGGGGGGGGAATTTAATTGACTGAACATCAGCCTGGATTCACTGACATAAATTAAGTCTGTTTGGGGATCTAGAATCCACACTGGCCAACTGTATTGCCTGACAGCATTCTTGGGTAATGTAGGTTTGTCTCAATCGGCAATGAAAATGAGGGATCACTTTCAATATTTCAAACTGAGTGTTAATCCCTTCAGTCCTGACTGCAAACTAGTCCTCTCTGTCTGGTCTGTGCCCTTGCATTAACTTTGAAAGCTGAAGCTATTATCCAGATACTCAGATCAGAAAGGCATGAGCCCAGGTGAAATCCTCATCACTGGTCTTGATAGAAATGAGTGAAACACTTTCACTAATTACTACCCTGTGTTCAGCCAGGAGAAATCTAGTTTTAATGCCTCCAAAGATTTTTTTTCTTACAACTTCTATATATTTGATCAGTCAAGTATGAATTAATACAATAAGGAAGATTATAAGGTGTGGGACTTTAGGGAGCAGATCATATATTCAAAGTCAATTTCAGTGCAGAAAACCCAAATCTCATGTCAGAATTTGATGCCAAAATGAAATTGTGACCCTCTAGTCCCCATCCTAATGGAGGAAAATGGTTATTTCTTTTTTTTTCCTCATAGTAATCATAGTAAGTCATATCAAATCAAAGTAAATGAATTTTTGTATTTTAAAACTTTCATTTTTTTCTGAATCTAGAAATAGCCAGTTCTTTACATCTATTCCACTTTAATGGACTTTCTATGGTAAACCAGGCTGTATTTGAGTTGTAAAGAGTCTGGACACTTGGATTCTTAATCCCAGCTTTATCCCTAATTAGCTGTGTGCTCTTGGGCAAATCACTTCATCTCTCTGGCCCTCATCTGTAAAATTAGAGGGCTAGTCCAGATGGCCTCAAAGCCAAAGCCTTCCAAAAGTAAAACTCTCAGATTTCTAGAACTTGTACTTCCTGTCCAGTCAAGCCCTGGAATCTTCTTGCTTTTCAGTTGATTCAGTCAAGTCCAACTCTTTGTGATCCCATTGGAGGTTTGCTTGGCACAGCCACTGGAATGGTTTACATTTCCTTTTCCAGCTCATTTTACAGATGAGGAAACTGAGGCAAACATGGTCAAGTGAGGGTAGATTTGAACTCAGAAAGATAAATCTTCCTGACTTCAAACCTGGCTCTCTATTTACTTCACCAGCCAGCTGCCTTGGACTCAACTCTAGATTAAAATTTGGAAGGAGGATGGGAATGGGGGTTGGAGAGAACTTTTGATTGTCATCATTATATATGATTGTGAGCTCTGACTAAATTTATATACCTGGTGGCTATCCAAAGGTAAATATAAATGACTTGGGGTCTGGCTGTTGTTTGCTATTATTTTTACTCTCCAGCAGCATAGATAATTGAGAACAAACTACATATAACATTTGAAACTTTAATGTATCACACGAGACTTATAATGAAATTTACATATGACCTGAAATTATAATGTTCTAAAGTTAAGGGAAGGGAAAAGAAAGGAAATCGCTCTCCATTGAAAACTGATGTTCGTAAAGTTGACGTCTTTCCCAACTCACTTCTCTGGCAGTAAGTAGTCAGACTTTTGGAACTGGTGTCTGGGTGGGCGGTTCCTCTCAGACAAACTAGAAAACAGAAGGATCAGCTGAAACCTGTCATTATTTTCCTTCTATGAGATGTACTACGTGATCTTAGTATGTAAGCCTAACACCACTAATTAGCATGCTAAATCATGCCTCTTTGGCCTCAGAATGCACTTTTTGTGTGCTCACGTGTGAATATGTATCTATCTGTTGTTCTGGGAATTTGAATGTCAGGCTGACAAATAAAGCTGACATACAAAGAGCCACCTGAAAGGAAAAATCTAGGGGAAAAGTACCAAGCCATTCTCTCTTCCTCCACTCCTCTCCCTCCCCCTCTTCTCTCTTTATTTTTCTCCTAGTCTGCATCAGGGCTTCTTCAGCTTAATGAGAAAAAGTTAGGACAGAGAGTTTTTCAGTTCAAAATAACTTTCCTATTGGGGGAATCTACCTGGGAAGCAAGAGAGAAGGGAGCATCACCAGAGACTGAACTGCAACCTCTTCAATATTTCAGGGACTTGTAATTTAGTCAAAGTAGGCTGTTCTTCCACTGATACAGATGTCAACATTTCTCCAGCTTGATCATTGAGAACTGCACTAATCATCACCTGAGGTCATCCTGGTGATAAACCTTGGTCACCAGGACTAGAACTAGTTGCTGTGTCTGTGCTTAAAACCTTTTCAGCTTGGTGACTTCAAGAGTTTATGTTGGAATTGGGGTGGGGGGAAGATGTGGATGCTGAAGAGAGGGTGTCACTCCTGTGTCATGATGGGGGAATCTGAGGAGGCAGGCAGTAAGCTAAGAAGCAGCCTCCTTGATTCCTCAAAAAGCATTCCTTCCTGCTTCAGTTGGGATACAGACTGGCAAAATAAGTCACAGGGTGGGTGAACAAAGGAGTTGAAAATGATACAATTCTCCCCAAATTTCTGGAAGTCAATGTATAATGTGGAAAAGTCTTGTGTTTGAACTTCAAAATAAAAGCAGATAATGCAGTCTCATCCTCTCTCTCTCTCTCTCTCTCTCTCTCTCTCTCTCTCTCTCTCTCTCTCTCTCTCTCTCTCTCTCTCTCTCTTTCTCGTTTTCATCACTGTCATTGTCAGAAGGGTCTTACCTATGTGCATCTGGGGAAGGCAATTGAACATTGATAGGAATATGCTTGAAGTAAGTGAACATAAAAATTGAAGTTATAGAAAGGTAAATCCTAGATGATGTTGTTATTCAGTCATATCTGACCCTTTGTGACACTAGGGTTTTCCTGGCAAAGATATTGGAGTGGTTTGCCATTTCCTTCTCCAAATCATTTTGCAGATGAGGAAACTGAGGCAAATAGAGTTAAGTGATTTGCCCAGGGTCATAAGTTAGTAGTGTGTGAAATCAGCTTTGAATTCAAGAAGGTGTCTTCCTGACTCCAGGCCTGGCACTTTATCCACTGTGCCACCACACTGCCCATTCTAAGTGCCACTCATCCATGAAAACTCCTCTGAGTCTGATAGCTGGGAAAGATACCCCTCCTCACCCTTAATTCTCTTGTTTTTATGTTTAACTACTCCTTTGCAATTAATCACATTAACTTATATTAGAGTTATATGTATATCTTTCCCCTATACCTGAAAGCATGTTCCTTGAAGGAGGGGGCCAAGTGCTTTTTCAACTCTGAATTCCTAGTGCCCAATATTGTGCCTTACACATATGCCAAGAATCTATGACTTGCTTGCTTTCCCTTCCCCTTTATAAATTACTAGTTGAACCTTAGAGCAATGACTAAGACTCAGAGATACCAGACTTACCTCTTATCAGAGTCAGCAAGCATCAGAGGCAGGATTTTAACTCAGGTCTTCTTGACTACAAATTCAACATCCTTTCCTTTGTGCCCTATTGCCTGTGATGACAGGAGATCAGTATAAAGGGCTTTGTTTAAACCCACATGATGGCAAAGGATATATTGTGTGTTTTGGTGGCTTAATAATTATGGGATCAAACATTCCCCAACTCCTGTTTAACCAGTTATTTTTCACTTATCCTATACTGACTATCTGCATGACATTGTAAGTCCCTTTCAGTCCCTGGGCCTCAGTTTCCTCAATGTTAAAATGAAGGGATCATACAAGATGAACAATGAGCCCTTTCTATTTCTAGAATGATGATTCCATAATCTTATAGATGCACAAAGTCAAGGTGGGGGAAAAGGAGGAAGGGTACTGCTGGATTCTCCAGTGGGAGCAGTGGTTAGATAAGGCTGTGATCTAATTTGATATTTACCAAGAGCATCCCTTTATAAATCAAAAAGTGTGAGGAACACTTTGGAAACGATGCAGAATACAAAATAGTTGCAATCCTCTTGAATTGGGCCAAATCTTTCTTATTTTTAAATTTTAAAAAAGACACTTTAATCCATAGAATGAACCCATTAAGTCACCTTTCTCGGTTTTCAAAATGGATGAGGATTTGGGTCCAATAAGGAAGATTTATCAGGCAGTGGAATTTGTCTTTCCTATTTAAATGAATAGCTAGATAATTTGCCCCAGGGCTCATAAAAGTGAAACCTAGCCCTGTGCTTGTGGTAATCTTTTTTATTCTTTTTGAAAATCTGTGGAACATATTAGACCCTCTGTTTTTTATTATGAATTAAATCATTTGGTACTAGCAGCATTCTGGCCCATGGAGAATTACAAACTGTAAATCTAGACAGTATGCTCACCAGTTCCAACCAATCTCTCTTAGCTTATGCCATTTCTCTCTCTCTCTCTCTCTCTCTCTCTCTCTCTCTCTCTCTCTCTCTCTCTCTCTCTCTCTCTCTCTCTCTCTCTCTCTCTTACTCTCTCTCACACTCTTTCTCTTTCTCACTCTTTCTGTTTCTCTGTTTCTGTCTATCACTCACTCTCTCTCACTTACTCTATCTCACTCATTCACTCATTCTCTCACTCTCTGTCTCTCACTCTCACTCACTCTCATTCTCTCTCTGTCTCTAACTCTCACACTCTCACACTTTCACTCTCTTTCTCTCACTCTTGCTTTTTCTCACTCTCACTCACTCTCACTCACGCATTCTCTCACTCTCATACTCTCTCTCTGTCTCTCTCTCTCTCTCTTTCCCTCTCTGTCTTTGTCTCTCTCTGCCTCTGTCTCTGTCTCTCTGTCTCTGTCTCTGTCTGTCTCTGTCTCTGTCTCTGTCTCTGTCTCTGTCTCTCTCTGTCTCTGTCTCTCTCTCTCTCTCTCTCTCTGTCTCTCTCTCTCTGTCTCTCTCTCTCTCTCTCTCTCTCTCTCTCTCTCTCTCTCTCTCTCTCTCTCTCTCTCTCTCTCTCTCTCTCTCTCTCTCTCTCTCCATATTGAAGAGACAGGCTTTTGGTGTTTTATAATGAAGTATACACTAGGCAGATCATTCCTAATGGCATGTCTATAGACCTTTAAAGCCAAGGTAAAAATAGCCCTATAAATCTCACAAGCTTATCAAACAGGGACATGTCAAGGAATTTCCTAGTATATATATAAGTTATAAAAAGTCTTTCGTGGTGGGAACCAACCTCCATAATTGCTTTCAATGGTGACTAAAAATAGACTCATTGACAACATTATAAAAATAATGAAATATAAAAATCACTTGGTAAGGGGAAGGCAGTGAGGTGGCTCAATGGATTGAGAGCCAAGTTTAGAGATTAAGATTAGAGTTAGGGAAGTCTTGGGTTCAAATCTCACATCAGATACTTCTTAGCTGTGTGACCCTGGGTAAGTCACTTAATCCCCACTGCCTAACCTTACTGCTCTTCTGCCTTAGAGCCAATATACAGTATTCATTTTAAGATAGAGTATCAGAGGGGGTTTTTTGAGTCAGGGAAAGAAAAAAATCTCAAAAATAATCTAGGGAGCTAATTCAGCCAAGAATGGTGACTTTGAAATGTATCCATGTATAATATTCCAATGACCTAGGATTTAAGGGAATCAAGATAAACCATTTAAGTCACCTTTCTGCTTCCGGGAAAACAGGACTTTGATCGTCCCAATCTCATATGCAGACAAGAGCAGCTCATAGCTTGCCTCTGAATTTATCCTCATCACCACCTTTATGCTCCTCAAACATTGATTATACCTGCTGTATGCAGGACCCCTGCACTAATTTCTTATGCTGATACTTTATCTTCTTGTGGAGGAGACCCTGGAGTCTCTAAAATCATACCAGTGAAGTGCAAGCTCTGATTGGTTCTACCAAGTTGAGAAAGCTTTGAGCCTGGACCTGATGGCACTGAATTGGACTGTGTGTTTACTATCCGAGGCTTAACTTAGGGAAATCTCCCAAGAGACAAGGGCCACAGACTTCATTTTTTTTTTGCTTTATTTTGTTTTGTGTCTTGGCAATAGCCAAGATTGGCTGTTAAAGAGGCTTGAGAGGATTATGATCGCTATAAAACCATCTCAGCATTTATTAAATGCTTATTATGTGGGAGACATTGTTCTAAGAGCCGGGCATACAAAGATAAAAATTAAACAATCACTGTAATCAAGGAACTTATATTCTAAGGGGGAAAACTGTATGAATTTAAGAACTGGGATTGACCGCATGAGTTCTTTGGTATGGGGATGCCCAGTTAAGGGAAGGTTTTTTACCAACAGAGATCAGCACCTTCTCTACAATTTATCTTCCACCTGGTACAGGTCCTTATTAATGCATATCTAGACTATTGCAAATCTCTCTCTCCTCTAATCCATCTTTCACTAAGTTGCCAAAGTGATTTTCCTAGAAGTTGTGGATCTTCATATCACACACTCTGCCCTATACCTAACCCAATGCCCCTGATTAATAAATTCCAATGGCTCTCTCTTATATTGAGTATCAAATGACAAATACCTGTTTTGATATTTGAAGTCTTTCACAATCTGACTTCTTCATACTATTCATTTGTTCTGACACTTTAGTCCCCTTCATATATTATGATTCAGTGGTCCTGACCTTTCTGCCATCCCTCACATTCTATACTCCATCTCCCAATACCTTTTCTTATTTTTATAAACCCTTACCTTCAGTCTTAGAGGCAAAAGAGAGGTAAGGGCTACACATTTGGGGTTAAGTGATTTGCCCAGGTCACACAGCTAGAAAATATTTTGTGAAGATTAAATTGTAATCCCCTGATTGTAACAATGAAGGTACTTAGCTCTTCCTTTATTGTGAAGATTGAATTGTAATCCACAATCTGTTTTTAGATTTTAATCCCCCAAAGGTGGTAACTCAGTATTTGAAGTAGATCTGCCCATTTTTACCACAAAAAAGGTACAAACTAACTACTAAAGGTGTGATATAACCAAAAAAGGTAGAATCTAACCAAATATGGTGTGAACTAAACAGTGGGCAGTTGTGGAGAGGAGTATCTGCTGTGATTGATAGACATGAAATTTAGGAAAGGTGACACAAGAGAAAAAGATCTTTAAAAAGAGGACCACAGAGGCCAGAAGAAATCATTTGAAAAGATTTGAGATTCGAGCATTCGAGCATTGGAGATTCATGATAGAGTGAAGAAAAGTCACTCAGAGGAGAAACTGGAAGACACACACTCAGACATGGCTGTGGAACTGGATCCCTGTAGGAACTCCTACAGGAGACCTCAGACTGCTTTCCTTTTAGATGGTTACCGTTGGTGAGTGAAAGGCTGACTTAGTGACCCTGCCTTTCTGGAAGTGTAAACCTCTGAGAAAGGCCCATTGGCTTGAGACTCGTTTCCCTGATTAGGGCCTTGGAATTTCTACCTGGTTCTGAGGAAGCCAGAGCTCTCTCTCCCTCTCTACCCTTTCTCAATTCCTTAATATCTTTTCTCTCTATTGTAAAAATAAACTACCATAAATTCCATTTTACTATAGTAATTCATTTTTGGGATTTTAGTATCCCTGGTGGCCACCAATTTAAATATTCAAACCAAAATCTGCACTCATATTTGAACCCAGATCCTCCTGACTTAGGGGATGGTGGTCTATCCACTATGTCTCTGGATTGAAGAGCACATATTGGAGAGTAAAAAATTTAAGCATACTTCTGATTAAAGGAGACATTTCTATAACAATGGTCCTTGCTAAAACTGCTTAATAAATACCTTTCTTAAAAGCAAATTAAGTCTGGCTGATAATCAATAGGGCATGCTATAGTGGGGGCTCATAAATGATAATCTTGGAAACCCCAGTGACTCATGGTTATTCTCAGAACCCTTAGTAGAAGTAATTAACTGTCTTCTGGGGATCCGACTTGGCAATGCAAATTTGAGCTGGGAAAGTAGCTGCTAAAATTGTGACTTCCATAACAATTCAAAACATAATGTGCCATGTGACAAATGAGTAGGATCAATAATAACTGCTATAAAACTTCAAAAGTATGCCTAATTACCAAAAGTAGACAAGGACAATGTGATAAAGTAAGACTTGAGCTAAAACTTGCAAAAAAGGACAAGAATCAGATTTAGATAAACAAAGAGAAATGGAAAGGAAATTCTAGGCAGAAGGAATTATATGAACAGAAGTCCAGGCATGGAAATGAAAACAGTATGTTTTGGGAACCACTTTGGCTAAAGTAGAGACATCATATCAGGGAAGAATCAGAGATAAGACTTTAGATCTAGATTGGACCCACATTTTAGAGGGCAAGCCTTGAATTACAAATGAAAATGATATAAATACTTCTCCCATTCCCCCCTTCCCATTTTCTGTAAATTATAGAGTTGCTGAGGGCTTTTCAGTGGAATCTACACATTTTTAAATTTTTCTTTCTTATTTGAATATTTTCTGCTACAATTTAAAATCAGTTGTCCTTGTTTAGTCTTCAGTGAAAAATAAAGGTGAGTTAATCACTATCCTTTGGAAAGTATACTGCCATGGCCTTGAAAAGTATTATTAGGCCATTCTATTCTTTTTTATGACAATAATTTCAGTTACCTTTATAGACACTGTTATCCAATTCTTTACATATTTGTTGATTAGTCCCATGTGCTATAATGATAACATCTCCTACTTATATAACATGATATAACTATAAAGCTTTCTAATAATCATAGTTACAAAGAGCTTTCTAGCCATGATTTATCTGGTTTTCACACTAACCCCATGATGTAGATAGTAAAAATTGTATTAGTCCCATTTTACAGGGGAGTGTGCTAGAAAGAATTTTTGGTTCAGGGAAAGAAAACCAAGTTTCAAATTTTACCTCTATCACTTATTAGCTCTAGGAAGTTATGTTATCTCTCTGGAACTCTACTTCCTAATCTGTAATTAAAGAAATAAAGTTTTACCATTTAACCTCTGAGGTCCTTTACAGCTATGACATCATATGATTATTTGTCTGAGATAACGTATCCTAATGATATATTGATTAAGTATTGGACTTGAAGATAGGAAGATCTGTATTTGAATCCTGCTTCTGAAATTTCTTTGCTGTGTTACTGCTAGTAGTATGTAAGGTCCTTGAGTTAAGACATTGTTATGTTTTTGTCTCTGTATCTCCAGCACTTATCATAAGTCTTACATAAGGCAAAGCATTTATTAAATGCCTAGAGTCAGGAAACAGAGAGAGAGAGAGAGAGAGAGAGAGAGAGAGAGAGAGAGAGAGAGAGAGAGAGAGAGAGAGAGCGAGAGAGAGAGAGAGGAGAGTTAGTCTGTTTTCTTCAGTTTCTTCATGTATAATAAAATGATTAATGAGAATATGTACCTCTTAGGGTTTTGAGAAGATATAATGAGATAATATTTAGAAAAAACTTTGTATACCTGTAAAGTTATAAAAATGTTAACTACAAAAGAAATGGCGGCTTGTTAATTGGTGGAGAAAACTTCTTGGAGTCTCAATTTCTTCATCTGTGAAATGGAGATAAAAATATTTCCTACCTCATAGATGGGATTGTGGGATTTAAATGAGATAATATAAATAAAGTACTTTGCAAAACTTAAAGTGTCATGACTTTTCTACCTGTCAATTATCATTTTTCTAATAAGAGGGAGAGATGGAATTTGAAGCCAATTCTTCAATCTCTATGTCTGCCACACTACACTGGGTCTGGAATCAAGAAGACTCATCTTCATGCATTGAAATCTGGCCTTAGACACTTACTATCTATGTGAACCTGATCAAGTCACTTACCCCTATTTGCCTCAATTTCCTCATCTGTAAAATGAATTGGAGAAGGAAATGACAAATCACTTTTGCATATTTTCCAAGAAAACTCAAAATAGGGTCAGACAGGATTGAAAATGACTAACAGCAATACATGGCCTCTCAGTATAATATAAAACTATCCATTTTGGTGGCTCTTTTCCTACTGTGCATATAATCACATGGGCCTGGATTACAAGCATAAACACCATTATTCTCACTATTATTATCCATTTGAAGACTTAAGTGTTGAACAGGGCCCAGTCTAAGTGTATGCTGCCACATGAGTCAGTGACTTTTGATATCTTTTATGTAATCTACCAAATGGACATCAGTATTTTAGGGAGATGAGTTAGAAGCTCACCTCCTTTCAGTCACATGTGATGGAGATGATGTTAATCAGTTTTCTATGCAGGTTTGGGTTATTTAGTTAATTCAGAGATCTACCTGGCCCTAGCATCCATGCTTAATCATTGAAGCCATCTCAGGGGGTATAGTTTAACCATTTATTGGTTCCTGATTCCCCCCCCCCATTTCTTATTCTCCTCTTTGGAGACCAACTATAATAACATGTTAAAAATATATTTAAATCCCTGTTTGAATTTTAGTCGACTTCCATTGTCTTTGAGGAGATAAAATCCCTCAGTCCCAAACCTGAGTGGTCAGCACTGAGAAATGGTTCCTGCTTCTGAAAACAGGCACTTTTATTTTCATTAACTACTGTCTCAGCTCCTTAGCGTCTGGCTTTCTCTTTTGTAGACTGCCCCAGAGATGATGCAGATAGATAAAGATTATACTAGGGGAGGGAAGGGGGAGAGCATGCTGCTCTGTGTCTGTTTGGGAAAATGCAGGTGCTTGGTGTAAAGAGAAACAGACTCTTGTCAACTGTCTAGACAACAAGGCACACAGTAGGTCTGAACTGCTGCCTCAAGCCCACCCAGTTTCTATGAATGCTACTTATTCATGAGTTTACTATCTAGGTCTAGCCCTTATACCAGTGCTAAAATTTAGAAGAAGAAAAAAAAAGTAGAAAACAGGTTGGACTGGTCTGGTGACTGCTGCATTGTGAACATTTCCCCTGAGGGTGTGTACTCAGGTGAATGAAGTCATCAATATTTTCAGGGCAGACATAATCTGTGATTAACTTTTATCTCTCCTGTAGAATAACATGGCCTTTTCAGCCCAGTAACAAGAAGTAAAATTGGCAGGGTGGAGGAATGAGCTTTGCTATTTCAGCCTAGGTTTAAACTTTGACAATATAGAAAGGGTGACTTTAAGAAATGTGCAAGATGGCCCCAGGAGGAGTCTCCTGACATGGTGACGAATGGTTAGCAGGGCAGCTCATAGATAACTTCCTGGGTTCTGGCACTTGTCCCTCTAATTCATACAACAACCTGATTTTTATGGTGGAATAGAACTGGCAGGGACAAATTAAAGCTAGAAAGGATGGTAGGTCAATGCCAAAAGGGGGCATCAAACATAGCCAGCTCTGTTGCAACCCTGATAAGGATCTCCATTACTGGCAAATATCCATGAGGTCCTTTGCTATGCTACTATCTCTTGCCCAACCTATGTAGTGCCCCCCTATTACTTTCATATGAAACGACTCTAAAAACTCATACATAAAGAGCTTTACAATAACCAGACAAGGTAGGGAACCATGGGATCATAGATGAAAAACTGTAAGACATCTTTGTTCTATTCATTCATTTTCAGTCACGTCTGACTCTTCATGACCGTATCTGGGGCTTTCTTGGCAAAGATACTGGAGTGGCTTGCCATTTCCTTCTCCGGCTCATTTTACAGGTGAGGAAACTGAGGCAAACAGGGTTAAGTGACTGACTCAGAGTCACACAGCTAGTAAGTGTGTCAGATGTAAATTCAGGAAGGTGAGTCCTCTTGACTCCAGGCCACACACTCTATCCACTATTCCACCCAGCTGACCCAATGACACCTTAGTGGCCAGCTAATTCGACCTAAGTGACTAAACGCTTTACATGCAGTATTTAATTTGATTCATACAATGGCCCTTTGAGGTAGGTGCCATTTTACAGATGAGGAAATGAGGCTGAGAAAGGGTAAGGGATTTACCCAAGGTCACATAGGTAGTAAGAGTCTGAAGCAAGGTTTATACAGAAGTCTTTCTTACTCGAGATCCAGTACTCCCTTCACTATGGCATCACACTGCCTTGGTATCAAAGCTCTGTGACCTGCAATTAGTTGCTGGGAAGAGGCAGCAGAAATTAATAGGTGCCCATGCAGTAAAGAAAAACTAAAGAAAGTGCAGAAAAAGAGTCCTCTCCCAACTGTGCTATCTATCACTAAGACGAGTTGTTTCTTGCTAAATAATGTCAGTAACAAGACCTTTCTTAGTCTTGTGTTTCTCATGAGGAAAGGGATGATGGTAAGACGATTAGACATTTTAAACTGGAGCTCCATGCCCTGGGATCATTCTGAGGAGCAGAGGGCATATATGCATAATCAGGCATAAGTCTTCCCAGATTCTGCAAAAAGGCAAAGCTTGCTGAACCTTTGCGGATTGTGAGATCACTAGGCAAATTGCATTTGTGAAGATCTTCAACTCTGTTGAGATGCTCTTTGAACCGCTTCAACTCCTTTGAAGAAGAGGGCAAATTCACAAATATTTCCAGAGATCTCTGGGTAGAGATAGTTCTTTCAGCTAGCTAAAGTAATGCCCCAGTTTCCGGTTTCTTTTGATTGGTCTGAGAACCTCTCAGTGATACCCCTGGGTACAGTCTGGGTTATTGACTGGCCCCCTTCCTGGCTGGTAAGGACACTGTCTGGCTCTCCCTATCTCCCTCCCTGCTTGATCTAGAAGAGTTTTGTGCAGACAGTGACAAAACACCTGCCCTCCCCAATGTAAACATGTTGACTCTTCTTCCTATCAATATTCTGCTAGACCTCTGGCTGTCTGGGCAAACATCTGCAAAACAAAAATGAATTCAAACACTTTGTAAACCCCCATAGTTCCATGAGCTAAAAGAGGTTAAGATCATTCATTTCAGAGTCACGAAGAGTAGAGGAAAAAATTTCTGTCTTTTAAACAGGAAAACTCACACGACTGGGCTTCTGACAGCATTCAGGGTAACCTTGGGGGTGAAGGAGAGTGAGCAAATCCAACAAGAAATTCCAGAATGGGAGGCCAGCTTCTAAGGGTAGTTTTAGGCTTACCCAGGGTCATGACCCCTCCATTATTTAGTTAAAAGATTTCCCCAAAGTAAGCCAAAAAGAGCCAGTATTGAGCTAATGATTAGGACATTGGGGTCACACTTGGAGACACCACTTCAACAGGTTCATGTGCAATGGAAAGTTCCCAGGACCAGGAGTTAGAAAACCTAGTGCCCATCCCCAGATCCACCACTAATTCCTGTGTGACCTCAGGCAAGACACTTCATCTCTGTTAAGCTCAATTTCCTTATCTGTAAGAGGTACTCCCAATTGAGATTTCATATATATATAATGTATATATAATATGTGTATATACATATATATGTGAAATGCTTAGAAACGCTGAGACACTAGAATAATGTGAAATGCTTTCCTTGTGTTTGTTTGTTTGTTTGTTTTGTCCTGAATATCTCTAATGCTCATTCTTTGTGTTTGTACCATATCTTTCCTCCTAGACTGGAAACTTGAAGCATCTGCATCTTAGCTAAGTTTTGTGTCACCCCAATCTCTAACATAGTACTACTCAACATATGGCAGTAATTTAAAAATATTTGATAAAGAAATGAGAGAGTTTTGTTGGTCTTCGTGTTTGGAATTAGTCATTTAAGTACCCACCTATAGGAGGAGAACTTTGGTAGTCAATCATCAAGCTTTTGCTATGTAGAAAATTAAATTGGAAAATTTATAAATTGGATAAATAATCAATAGAGGGAAGGCATTCGCATTAAGGGGGATCAGGAATGGCTTCTCATAGAAGATAGAAGTTGAGCTGGGACTTGAAAGAAGTCAGGGAATTCCCAAGATGGAGATGAGAAGGGACAGCATTCCAGGAGTGGAGCCTCCTACAGAAAAATGAGTTAAGAGAGAAATTGTTTTGTGAGAGGAGCAGCAAGGAGTCCTGTTTCACTAGATCCACATTTTACTCTTGCTAAATTCTCAAGTCTGTTGTGAAGGTTTATGACAATAGCTAATAATAATAGCTAACATTTACATAGTGCTTTTAAGGGTTTGAAATGCATTTTACTAATGTTATCTCATTTATGAGATGAGATTAGATGATATTAGTAAAGGACTTTGAACTTCTGAAAACAAAGGTGCTGTCCTTTGGGCTAACAATAAAGGAAAGATCTGATGGACTGGGGAATCCACTCTTGGACCCTTCACAGGAAGTCAGGATGGTTATCTGAGAAGGAAATTGCATTAAAGTTTGGAATATAAAGACTGAGTTGGGGTGAATTCTTACCCCTGCCATTCTCCTTTCAACAAGAGATGACTCTTTCTTGCTTTCTCAGGAAGCATACATATGCCCTGGGAGGAATTACAAATGGAGAAGAACAGATCTTTGGCAATATTTTTGAAGATCTCAAAGTATAAAGAATAAAAATTCTTTAATAAAATATGATAGGGACTGATACTTTGATGGAGTAGTAATTTTGTCTGAGTATTCTCTCTAGCAACGCATCCATGTTTCCTCATCCAATGAGCTTATTGTCCATGTTTTCCCAAGAATCCTTCATATTCAGGGGATGGAGGTGAGGAGAGGAGGGGTCCACCCAACCCGCTGGGCACTTCTATTAATTTGTTATCATTATATTGATATAAGTGGACTACATGGCCTATCTATTGCTTCTCCTTTACTCTTATGCTATGACTGGCCCACTCCATTTTGGGTCCTATATCTCTCTAATGTTTTTTTAAACCCTTACCTTCCATCTTACAATCAATACTGTATTGGATCCAAAATAGAAGAGCATTGAGCTTTAGGCAATGGGGCATTAAGTGACTTGCCCAGGGTCACACAACTAGGAAGTGTCTGAGGTCAAATTTGAACCCAGGACCTGTCACTTCTAGGCCTGGCTCTCAATCCACTGAGCCACCTAGCTGCCTTCTGTTATATATCTTTTTTATGATATTCCTTATACTACTTTTCATGTGTTATTCTTTCTTAATCATAGGGTACAGGTGATTCACATCCATGATGTACCTGAAATTTTAGTACTTCAGTAACTATGGCATCCATACAGCACCACTAAAAATAGATTAATGTTAAAAACATGGCCCCCCTTGTTAAGGAGAATCATGGGTCTGTGAAAAATATCTCTCAGTTTAAAAAAAATAGTCTCTCCAATTCAGCTATTTTGGCTGAGCTCTGACATTTTGTTTTTTGATTTTTTTTTTAATTTCCCATCTCCTAGACAACAGATAACAGTGCAGAAAAAATATAGCTTCTTTTCTTTTCTTATCTTTCTTGATTCTGGATGAGGTCTCCACTGTGAAAGACTTTCCTCTACCTTATAGTGACATCACATTTAGGAAATTTTCTAAAACTTAATCAATATCAGATAATAATTAGGCAATAAACTATTTGCTCAATAATTGCAATAGCTCTGAGATTCAGGGATTAACAGTTTTATTTAGTTGTTTTCACTATAAATTTCTATCTTCTACAAATCAGTAGAGGAGAGGTATTGATATTGTTGTTGAATTGTTTCAGTTCTGTCTGACTCTTTATAACCCCATTTGGGGTTTTCTTGGCAAAAATCCTGGAGCAGCTTGCCATTTCTTTCTCCAGCTCATTTTAAAGATAAGGAAACTGAGGCAAATAGGATTACATGATTTGTCCAGGGCTACATAGCAGGGCATCTAAGATCAGACTTGAACTCAGGTCTTTCTGACTCCAGGCTCAGCACTCTGCCACCTAGCCACAGAGAAATAAGGAACTGAAGTAGTTTATGGATGAGGGGAAGGGAGGGTAGCCTATTGTCTCTCCTTTTCTGTCTTTGCAAAGTAGCACCTCAAAGTCTCATATTGTTTCTATCCTTGCCTCTTACAGCCTGCAAGTTTGCTGAGGTTAAAGACTAAAACTCTTCATTTCTCCTCACAATTATATAAAGAAATACAAGTAATCTTCTGTAATATTTCTCCATGATATATAATAAATAATTTTATATTCTAAAATAGTTGTCCTCTTAAATACTCTATGGCAGTGGTTATCAACCTTTTAATTTGTAGCAATGAGAATACATAATGCAGATCAGGTATTTACATTCCGAATCATAACTGTAGCAAAATTACAGTTCTGAAGTAGCCACCAAAATAATTTTTTGGTTTGGGGTCACTGCAACATGAGGAACTGTATTGTGGGGTCACAGCATTAGAAAGGTTGAGAACCACTGCTCTATGGGATCAAGTGCTTGCTGGTTGAGGCAGTTTCTAGGATCTTTTGGTTTCCTCATTGTGTGGGTTGATTGGAACAGGTCAAACTTTCTTTTTTAAAATGATGATTTGGCCCCAGTTGACAAATGGTCAAAGGATATGACTAGGAGTTTTCAGAAGAAGAAATCAAAGCTATAAATTATCAAATAAAAACATGTTCTAAATCACTACTGATTAGAGAAATGCAAATTAAAACAACTCTGAGGTCCCATTTCACACCCATCAGACTGGTCAATATGACAGTAAAGGAAAATGATAAATGTTGGGGGGATGTGGCAAAATTGGGACACTAATGCATTGTTGGTGGAGTTGTGAACTGATCCAACCATTCTGGAGGGCAATTAGGAATTTTGCACAAAGGACTACAAAAGAATGCATACCCTTTGATCCAGCAATACCACTACTAGGTCTGTATCTCAAATAGATAAGAAAAAATGGGAAAGGACATATTTGTACAAAAATATATGTAGCAGTTCTTTTTGTGGTGGTAAATAATTTGAAATTAAAGAGATGTTCCTCAGTTGGGAAATGGCTGAACAAATTATGGTATATGATAGTGATAGAATACTGTTGTGATATCAAAAATGATAAACAGGATGATTTCAGAAAGACCTGGAAAGACCTACAGGAACTGATGCAAAGTGAAATAAGCAGAACCAGGAGAACATTATACACAGTAACTGAAACATTGTAGGATAATCAAATGGACAGACTTTTCTACTAACAGCAATATAATGATCGGAGACAATTCTGAGGGACTTATGAAAAAGAATGGTATCCACCTTCAGAGAAAGAACTGTTAGAGTGGGAATGCAGATGAGAGCATGTAATTTTTCATTTGTTTATTTGGGTATATATTTTGGAATTTGGGTTTTATCAGATTATTCATTTAAAAATGAATAATATAGAAATGTGTTTTGTATGATAACACATGTATATCCCAGACTGAGTTGCTTGCCAGCTCCAAAAGGAGAAAGGGAAGGAGGGAGGGAGACAATTTGAATCATATAACTTCAGAAAACATATGTGGTAATTTGTTATAACATGTAATTGGTAAAAAAATTAAAATAAAAATCTTTTAAAGATGCAAAAAAATAAAAATAAATAAAATAAAATGGTGATGGGGGAAGCTAGGTAGCACAATGATAGAGTGCCAGGCCTGGAATATAAATTACCTGGGTTCAAATCTGAACTCAGACTCTTCCTAGCCATATGACCCTGGGTAAGTCACTTGATCCCATTTGCCTAGCCCTTGCCCTTCTTTTTAAAAAAAAAAATTTACAGTTGTTAAGACAGAAAACCGGAGTTTAAAAAATGGTGATGATCTGTATCGCTATCTTTTTTATGAATTTCACTTTGGGATCATCAAAAATCTATCTAAATAATTTAGGTTATAGTAGCCTTAATTGCACATTTTTTGTTATTGTTATTCTTTCTTCTAGTATTGTATTGATTTTTATCTTGGCCCTAACAAATTCATGGTCTGACTGTGCACAGACAGCTAATTCAGAAATGACTCCCACATGAGTAACCAGTCATTTCCTGTCTGTTAGAATGTAATCAGTTTCTTTATTTGTGGGTTGTAATTTGGTTTGTTATATCCAGACTCTCCTAAATGTCTTCATGAAAAAAAAACAACAATATAAAGTCACCAGACAGCCTTTGACCTCCATCATTAGCTATCCATGAACCCTGTTCTCCATATTTGCCCACTTAAGACAAATATGGCACCCATCTATATTTGCCCACCTTTGGCCACCTGTACCTTCAAGACACAGAGTTTGAAGCTATAAGTTGATTTAATAGGAAGGAAGGAATAAATTGCTGCTGGAATTTCTCTCCTCATCCTTTGCAACATTGAGTTATCCTTTTGGTAATCTTTAGGCTAGTGTTCATGAAAACATTGCAATGGGAGGTGATTAAATATTCCATGAAATAATGAACCTGTTCTATTTGGACTCATAGTAAACTCAATTCTATAAACTCTTTCATTTGCCTCTCCCCAAGAAGCCACCTTTCCATTTTGCTGTAATGTTTTGCCCTTCTGGTTTCATTTTAGCAAGAATGTCAAGATGGATATGACTCAAGACTCATGTTGCTCTAGTCATATGTCAAATGAGGGTCATTGAATAAGGATCTCACATTTGGAACACTAACACCTAAGTTAATGTTATCAAGCAGTCTAAAAACTATGTGGTTCTTGGTATTTTTTAGCACTGCCCAAAACTGCAGAAAAAGAAAATGTGTTGAAAGGAAGAGAGAAGGGGAGAACTATTGTGTATATCTCTTCGCTCCGTGTGTTTTATTGTTTAGTTGTTTCACCCACACTTGATTTTTCATGACCCCATTTGGGGTTTTCATATCAAGGATACTTGTTTGCCATTTCCTTCTCCAGTTCATTTTACAGTTGAAAATTGGAGGCACACAGGGTTAAGTGACTTACCCAAGGTCACACAACTAGTAAATGTCTGAAGTTGGATTTGAATTCAAGATGAGTCTTCCTGATTCCAAGTCCAGGTGCTCTATCCATCACAACACCTAGCTTTCCTTCCATATGTAATACTGGCCAAATAATTTTTCACTGTGGCCAGTCTATTGGTGCCAGTCTACTGGTGAGGAGCCTTTTCTGTACTTAGCCAGCCTGGTACTGAGAAGACATAGTCTATTGCCAGGACCAAATTTGAACCCTTTGCAGTGTAATCAACTTGCCATAGTTTCCATTCTGCTGTAATTGCCTTTGAGAGCTATTGGTTGTCTACAATAATAAATCAGAGTAAAACATTATGGAATAATATAGGGTAATCATCCTTCCCATAATAAAATATCTGATATTGATATAGAATTTTAAAGCTTGTAGAATGCTTTGATATGTTAAGTCATTTGATTTTCATAACCATATGTGGTATTATCTTGATATTGTATAGGTGAAGAAATTTAAGTAAATATAGTCTAAGTGACTTGCTCCGGTCTCATTGCTATAACGTTTCTGAGGCAGGATTTTAACTGAGGTCTTCCTCTGACTCCTCTTGCCTTATTTATCATCATTCCACTGTCTCCCCCTTCTCCCCCCACCAAAAGCATCCTTCTCCCAAACTTCTCTATTATTATTGTTACTTCTCTTTTATTCTCAATTATTGTTCTTCCAGATTTATAGCGTTGGGGTCATCTTCTCCTCCTCGTTCTCCTTCACTCTTATATTTTGCAGAGTCTTATCATTTCTAGCTAACATTTTACATCTGTTCCCTTCTCTCTCCTCACAGAGTCGCTCCCCTAATTCAGGCTGGAAGACATCTTTCATTGAAGTTATCATAAGAATCCCCTAGGTGGTCATTGGTTCAAATCCCTCTTTCCTCTCCAATACCTTCTCCATCCAATTCCTAAAGTACTATCTGAAACATATAGATCTAATCATATCTCTCCTCTGCTCTCCAATTCATTTGAGTATTAATCAAATCAAATACTATTTCATATTTATTTCATCCTTTTAAATTTTCTTTTGGGGGGAGTTTGTCTGATAATGTATATAGTTATGCATTATGCTTCTATAATGATAGTAAGTGCGTAAAATCCATTAATAAATAAATATACACTTATGGGGGAGGAGGCACTCAAGATTTTTTCACTAACAGGGACCCACTGAAAAAAAAAAGAAAAATATTGGCCTAGCAAGAATTCTTCATCTGAGGGCTGTGAATTTTTAAAAATATTTTGATAATTGTATTGCAACATAATTGTTTTCATTTGTCATCTATGCATTTTGTTTTACTCATTTTTTAAAAATCATTCCAAGAAAGGATCCATGGACTTTACCACCAGAGGTGCATAGCACAAAAAAGGTGGTATTCAAACTTTTTAGTCTCAGGACCTCTTTAAACACTTAGAAATAACTGAGGTTGAGGGGCAGATTGGTGGCCCAGTAGACTGAGAACCAGGACAAGAGACAGGAGGTCCTGGGTAATATGACCTAGGGCACTTCTTGGCTGTGGAACCCTGGGCAAGTCACTTAACCCCCATTGCCTCCTAGCCTTTGCCACTCTTCTGCTTAGAACCAAAACAGAGTATTGATTCTAAGCTGGAAGGTAATGGGTTTTAAAATAAATAAATACTTGAGGACCCTCAAAGAGCTTTTTAAAATATGGGTTATATCTATCAATATTTACTGAATTAAGGAAAAAAACTAATTAATTTTGAAATATTTTAATTCAGTGAAAAAACTCATAAACCTATTGTAATTAACATACATGTTTTCATGAAAAATAACACTATTTTCTAAAATAAAAAAAGAGTGACATTGCTTTACATGTTTTTGCAAATCTCTTTAATGTCTGGCTTAAGAGAAGATAACTAGATCCTCGTGTCTGCTTCTGCATTCAATCTGTTGTGGTTATTTGTTTTGATTGAAATATATGAAAAAAAATCTAGCCTCACTCAGCTATGTAGTTGAAAATGAAGGTGTGTCGTAATAAGCAAAAAAACAACTTAGCACTATTATGAAAATAGTTTTAACCTGGAAAATTCCCTGAAAGGGTCTTCGGGATCCCCAAGGGTGCTCATGACCACAATTTGAGAACTCCTGGTTAGAGAACTCTTAGAAGAGGATGGGACTCACCAGAGAGAGAGCAAAGAACTTCACCAACTATACACAGGCTACCTGTGAATCCTTTTTTTGTTTTAACATCTTTTTCACAAGTTGAAATAAAGACTATTTTTCTGTTTCAGTAATATGTTGAAACTCTCAGAGGTGAACAGGTCAAAGAGAGTGATTTGGGGGAAGCTCTCTGCACAATCAAGAGTGAACTTGGTCCATGAAAGCCCAGGATGTGGGCTGATGAGCCACAGGTTACACAAGGTTTATAATCCACATTTTACAGATGTGAAAACTGGGATTCAGAGAGGTTGACTCAAGGCCACTTGGCCAGTAAATGGTTGAGTCAGGCTTTCTGAGCCCTGCTCTAGTACTTGCCCAATGGAGGGACAGTTTGAACTTATTCTCTTATTTCAATTATAAGCATACCTTGTTTCTAGTCGCACACATGCTTCTATGCCAGGGAATACAAATATGATTTTCTAAATTGAATTGTATTTTTATCTCCAAGTAACAGGACACAATGTAGAAGAATTTTATGAACAAGTAAATTTTGGCAGGTTTGAAAGTTATTGCCTAGGCATGAAGTTTTTATTAAGAATTTCAAGTAGGGGCAACTAGGTGGCTCAGTGGATTGAGATCAAGGTCTAAAGATGGGAGGTCTTGGATTCAAAGGTGACCTCAACACTTCCCAGCTGTGTGACTTTGGGCAAGTCATTTAACCCCCATTGCCTAGGCTTTACCATTCTTTGATCTTATAACCAATACACAGTATTGATTCTAAGATGGAAGATAAGGGTTTTTTATTGATTTATTTTTAATTTTTTTTTTCAAGAAATGAGAGACTTCTGGGTAATGTGTAAATCTTAAGGAAGAAATCAGAAATGTGAGAAGAGGATAAAAGTGAAGTTGGCTTCTTTATGGTATAATAAAGCCAATAGGTCAAGGGAATTCGTTACTTACCTTAAATTAACCCCTTTTGGTGATATATCGGAGTATTAATTATCAACGATTGCTGAGGAAGGATTGAGTTTCTGCCTTTTGTCTAAAGTTTTAGGGTTCTGGGCCCAAGAGGCCCAGGTTCAGCTCTCTCCATTCTCTAGCACTCTCCTGGCAGATGACAACAAAGACATATAATGGGACCTGTCACACCTTCATGGATCACCTGAGGACTTCCCAGAGACAGTCTCTCTCTCCCAATCTCTGCTGGCTAGAAGTTGTGCACAGATTTCTTCAGCTCAGAAAAAGCCTTACCTGGTTTCTAGAACCTGGATTTCTTTTGATCCAATTTGACTCAGCTCATTTTTATTTTGCAAATCTGGGTGATCACATTATGAAAAATAGAATCATAAAAACAAGACAACCTAACATTTTAGAACTGGAAGGTACATTGGAAACTATTTCAAATCCCTCATTTTTTACCAACAGGGCAATTGAGTCTGAGTCTCAGAGAGGTTATTCAAGTTAACAGAATTAGATTCTGACAGAGACAGTATTAATATAGAAATAATTGATTTAGAGCTAAAAATACTTAAATGGTCATCTAACCAAACCTTTTCCTCTTCCCTTCCCCCTCCTGGAGTTGACATGCAATTCCACTGGGTTATATATATATATATATATATATATATATATATATATATATATATATATATATATATACATATGTATGTATGTATTATCACTCAAATCCTATTTCTATATTATTCATTTTTGTAATACAGTGATCTTTTAAAACCCAAAGCCCATATTCATAGCTGCGCTCTTTGTGGTGGCCCAAAACTGGAAAATGAGGGGATGCCCATCAATTGGGGAATGGCTGAACAAACTGTGGTATATGTTGGTGATGGAGTACTATTGTGCTAAAAGGAATAATAAAGTGGAGGAGTTCCATGGAGACTGGAACAACCTCCAGGAAGTGATGCAGAGCGAGAGGAGCAGAACCAGGAGAACATTGTACACAGAGACAAACACACTGTGGTATCATCGAACGTAATGGACTTCTCCATTAGTGGTGGTGTAATGTCCCTGAACAACTTGCAGGGACCCAGGAGAAAAAAAACACCATTCATAAGCAAAGGATAAACTATGGGAGTGGAAACACCGAGAAAAAGCAACTGCCTGAATACAGAGGTTGAGGGGACATGACAGAGGATAGACTCTAAATGAACACTCTAATGCAAATACTATCAACAAAGCAATGGGTTCAAATCAAGAAAACATCTAATGCCCAGTGGACTTACGCGTCGGCTATGGGGGGTGGGGGGGGGAGGAAAAGAAAATGATCTATGTCTTTAACGAATAATGCTTGGAAATGACCAAATAAAATATATTAAAAAAAAAAAGAAAAAAAAAGAAAAAAAAAGAAAAAAAACCCAAAGCCCAAATCCTATACCCATATAAACATGTGATAAATCATATGTTTTCTTCTGTATTTCTGCTCCCATAGTTCTTTCTCTAGCTGTGGATAGCATTCCTTCTCCTTAGTCTTGATCCTGATCCGGGACAATTCTCAGGGACTTATGACAAAGAATGCTATCCACCTCCAAAGAAAGAACTGTTGCATACCATTTTTCACTTGTTTATTTGGATTTATGTTTTGGGGTTTGGGTTTTATGTGATTACTCTCTTACAAAAATGAACAATATGGAAATATGTTTTGCATGATGATACATGGATAACCCAGAAAAGACAAATTTGCTTGTTGGCCAAATTTTCACTGATTTTAGAAAGAAAATTTTGTTTCCAAAGGTGCAAGGTATAATGGGTTAAGCAGCATTGCTCCAACTCTAGCACTTTGGCTTTGAAGAAAGTTCCTTTGTCTATTTTGTCTTGATGGGTTTCTCAGAGCTCCATGTGGCATAGTTACAATGAAATAAAAATGATGGAGTTGTGGAATTCCCCTGTACTGGAAATATTTTACACTGGCCTGGTCCTGTGAACCCTTGGGCTCTACTCTGCTACCTCAAGGCTTCATCAAGTAGCAGAGATCATAACAAACATTGAGAACACCCATCACCATCTTCTAAGGCGGGAGTATGGGGAGCAGAATCAAGATATGAGGCAGAGTGTCAGGATCAGAAACTGGAAATGGGCTGCCTAACTTGGATGATGGATGTAGCAGGTGCAGGCCAACACTCAAGATGGCCAGGAGGAGAACTTAGTTTCTCCTACTGAATAAAAGTCAAACCATATAGAATAAATTCGAAAGTAGAGGTTGTAAGTAGGAACAAGGGTAGAGTCACAAAACCCGAATTGTAGAAGTCAGGATGCCTTGACGCAGCCAGGTGGCTTAGTGGATCAAGAGCCAGGTCTGGAGATGGAAGGACCAGGGTTCAAATTTGAGCTCAGACACTTCCTAGCTGTGTGACCCTGTGCAAGTCACTTAACCCCAGTTGCTCAGTGCTTACCATTCTTCTTCCTTGAAGTAATATTTAGTTTTGATTCTAAGACAGAAGGTAAGAGCTTTGTTTTGTTTTGTTTTGTTTTGTTTTGTTTTAAAGAAGTCAGAATGCCTGGAAAATACAAGAACTGGGGGTCTTATTGCACAACATTATCATTCCCAGACCTGCTGCTTCCTGTCAATAAGTCAGTCAGTCAGTCAGTCAGTCAGTCAAATTTATTATGGGCTTACTCTAGGTCAGGCACTTTGCTAAGCACTGAAGATACAAAAAGAGTCAAAAATAGTCCCTGCCCTCACAGAGTTTACAATCTAATTAATCAATAGCCCTTGAATCTATGGATGAAGTAAGTCTGGGAAATGAAGTGGTTGTGAATTATCAACAAGATCCATGCTATGGCTCCATATTATAATAAAATAATTAAAATATTATTAAAAAGTATAACTAGATTTACATAGTACATTAAGGTTTACAAGGCACTTTATATCTATGATCTCTTTCTGTTTTTCATAGCAGTCCTAAATACTATTATTATTCCCATTTTATGGAAGAGAAACCTTAGACTGTCAGAGACTTTCATGGTCTAAAAGAAAAAGCAACTTTCCTAGGGTCACACAGCTAACAAGTGTCTGAGAAAGGATTTGAAATCAGGTCTCACCAACTCTACATCCAGCATTCTATCCACTGTGCTACTTAGCTGCCCAAGTGGTATGATCTTAGGGACAACTGAATAGTCAACCATTTCCACCCTGCCTACCTGCTTCAGCGCCTAAAATTCCCATAAGGAGGACCACTTTTGGAAAGAATTAGTTTCTCTGATTAATATATCAGTGCTCACCATCTCTTAACAAGCAACAAGCCTTTTATTAAGTACCTACCATGTGTCAGTATTGGGCGCTTGGAAGATCTAGATAGAGAAACACATGGGTCAGTTTTAAAAGTCAGAGAAGAGGTGGGAAAGACCCAGAACATAAAGTCCTACCCTTTGGGCAGGAGAGTTACCATAGAGGATTTATGGACAGTGGAAGGAAGAAGTTAGGAAATATGAAGAACCTGAACCACTAGGAGCTAGAGTACAAAAGGTGGAAATAAAGGGTAGGAGAGACAGACTTTGCCAATATGAGAGTTTTTCCTCTATCTGACCCTGACCCGACCAGAAAATTAGTCTACCTTCATCCATGCCTTGTTGTCCTTCCTTGACTCTAATAACTAGTCACAAATTCACTGAAGATGAAGTTTTATCTGAAACTCCTCTGAGCTTGACTTTATTGCCTGACTACTACTGACATTTTAGCCTGATTTCTAGCAAAAGTCTCAAAGTGCTTCCCTAGTTAAAAAATAATAGAGATTTTTTCTATTCTTTGCTTTCATTGCTCTTCTAATGGGGATAAATGTAAAGTCAGAAACTTGGGTTTAAAAAATCAACTTCGTAAGTCTTGTGAAACAGCTGTGGATAGATGACAATTTCTCTAAAAATGATTTAGGGATTTTAGTGGTCTGAAAGCTCAGTATGAATCAACTGTATGATGTAGAGGACAAGAAAGCCAATGCAGTCCTGTTCTACATTAAGAGAAGCATAACAGGGGCAACTAGATAGCACAGTGGAAAGAGCCTAGAGTCAAGAGGACCTGGGTTCAAATTTGACTTCAGACATTTCCTGGATATGTAACACTGGGCAAGTTACTTAACTCCTTTTGCCACTCTTCTGTCTTAGAACTAAGACAGGAGCTGAGGGGAGAGATGGAAAGAGGGAAAGAGGGAGAGGGAGAGGGAGGGAAAGACAGACAGAGAGAGAGAGAGTGAAAAAGAGAGAGAGAGAGAGAGAGACAGAGACAGAGACAGAGACAGAGACAGAGACAGAGAGACAGAGACAGAGACAGAGACAGAGAGAGACAGAGACAGAGACTGAGAGAAAGAGACATATTTCTCAGGATTGGGGAGGAGATGGTTCAATGGTTCTACTGTACTCTGCCCTGGATGGACCATAGTATAGGAAGTATTATATACCATTTTGGGCACCATTTTAGGAAAAATATTGATAAACTGGAGTCTAACCAGGAAGATGAAGGACCTTGAATTGTAATAAAGATCAGTCAAAGGAACTGAGGATACCTGATCTGGAGCAGGAAAAATTTAGCTGGGTCATGATGGCTATCTTCAAGTATTTTAAGGGATGTTATGTGAAAGCAACTAGACTTATTCTTCTTGGCCCCCAAGGGCAGAATTTGGACCAGTGGATAGAAGCCATAAAGATACAAATATAGGCTTGATCGAAGAGAAACAACTTCCAAAAATTTTGGTGTTAAGTCCTTTTTCAGTTGTGTTTGACTCTTTGTGACACCATTTGGGGTTTTCTTGGCAAAGACACTGAAGCAGTTTGTTGTTTTCTCCTCCAATTCATTTTACAGATGAGGTAACTGAGGAAAACAGGGTTCAATGATTTGTCCAGGGTCACCCAATTAGTATCTCAGGCTAGATTTGAACTCAGGAAGATGAATCTTACTAACTCCTGGTCCTGATGCTTTATTCATTGGATCTCAATCATATTTGTCCAAAGGTGAACTAGTCTTCCTTGGGAGACAGTGGTTTCACCATTTTGCAATGACAACTTGCTGGATATATTGTATAAAGAATCCTTTTTCAGATATTGTTTGGAGTAGCTCAATTCTGAGATTCCTTTCATCTCTGAAATTCTGTGATTCTCCCTTAGTGTTGAACAACAAAGCCTCCCTTTAGAAACCAATGGAACTGTTGGAGAGCCTTTTTTTTTTATCAGATCTATATTTAATCTGACCACTGGGATCATCAAGATCCTTGGGTTCTCTAACAATTCCAATACTGTGTTTCCCCTATTTAGCTTCCTGATTCTTGCCCACATTTGGCTCCCATTTATCCAAATATTTTCCAAGTGATAAACTGTATCAATATGAACATCACTCAAATCTGAGCCTTAGTTTGTTTGCCCATCTGGTTCATGAAAGCTGTTTGTCATAGTCTGTTTCTTGGCACAGGATAGAGACAGGGGTTAACACTGTATGATGTTTTGTTTACAAGACACATCAAAACGGTAGTGTCTGGAGCTTGTAGTCTGCTCCGATGGGGATGTTTGTGCCTAGTGTGTTCCTAAGCACAACCTATTCTGAAGAAACTTGGATCCATCCTAGAAAGAGATGATTATTTGTAGGAGAGAGTGGCTGGATCCATTCAGCCCAGGATATCACTCTGGTCACTTTGAATGATATGCTTGAAAATACCTTTTAAGAAAGAGAAAGACAGTCAGTCAGTTGATTGATCAATGTGCATTAACCACCTGGAATTTTCCAAGCTCTGTGTTAAGCCCTGATAATATAAAGCGAGGCAAAAGACCATTTCTGTTCTAAGGGAGCTCACTGTCTAATGGGGGAGACAATAGGCAAAGAATAATGTACCCATGATAGGGAAGATCAAGTGGAGCTAAACAACTGAGAGAAGGCATCAGAGTCAAAGGGGAATCAGGAAGGCTTCCTTGAGCTGACACTTGAAGGAAGCCAAGGAAACCAAAAGGAGAAGAGATTCAGGCCGGAGAGACAGTCAGTGAAAACACCCAGAGTTGGAAGATGATGTTTCCTAGTTCTAGGCAAAGCAAAGAGGAAGAGAGAGATCGCCATGGTATGGTGGGGAAAAGATGACTTTGAGGTCAGAGGAAATCACAATGACCATAATCAGCATCATGGGATCATAGATTTGGAGCTGGTAGTGACTTCAAAGATCACCCTGTCTGACTCTCCCATTTTACCTCGGAGTAACTGAGGGCTAAATGAGTTAAATGATTTGCTCATGGACACTTAAGCAGTGACAGATTAGTGATTTGAATTCAAGACCCATTATTTAATATTCAGAATCCTTTTTGTGATTAACTTTGCCATTGAGCAGTTTTACTTTGGACAAATCAATTTCATTATTCTAAATATTTCAACAAACATTTATTAACCAAGTACTATGTAAAAAACACTTCTAGGTGCTGGAGATATAATGGCAGTGCATCTCTCTTTGCTTTTTATTATCATCAATAAAATAGGTATAAAATGAATGTTGTACTTACTTCATAAGGAAGCAAGGAAAGTTCTTTGCCAACATTTAAGTTCTATCACAAAATGGAATATAAGTAGAATGATAATAAAATGAATACAATTGTTATTCTGGGAATATATTAATTATTGAAAGTGTTTGGTAAAAGTGGCTATTCCCATGGCTTTATAAAATCCAGAACACAAAAGAGTAATGATAATGATTTAGCATTTATATTTTATTTATTTATATATTTATATATAACATATGTAATTATATATCATATATATATGTGTATTTTAGTTTGCAAAGTGCTTTATATATGTTATCTTCTTTTAAATCTTTCTTTTTCCTTCTGTTCATTTAAATCCTTTCATCCTCCTTGGCTTAATTCAAATTCCATCTCTTTCATGATGCCTTTCCAGGCCATTCTCATTCATACAGATTCTTCAACTCCCTCATTTTATTTGTTGTTCTGCTGGTAGTGGTTGCGCTGTATCTTGCAACTATCATCAAACACAATTGTTTCCTTATACATAAAATAGAAAAAAAAAAGGAGGATTATGCAGGAAGCTAAATATATATTACTTATAGCTTTCATTTTTAAAGAACATGATAAATTCAACATGCTAGTTTCAAAGCCATTCTGTTTATTTATGTCTCCTTCTAAACCTCCCTCTGTTTTCTTGTGCAGGTTTTTTTTTTTAATATTAGTGTCTTTTCTTTTTCTTTCTTTTTTTTTTTTGGCCCAAATTCCCTCTCCCTCCAACTTTGTAAAAACTTCTTTTGTAACAAACAAAGTCAAGGAAAAACAAAATAACACATTTATCTGTGAGTTAGTTAACAAGTACTAGTAGCAATGCAATGATCTAGAACAATTCAGAGGGACTTATGAGAAAGAACACTATCCACATTCAGAGGAAGAACTGTGGGAGCAGAAACACAGGAGAAAAAGAACAGCCTGATCACATGGGTTGATAGGGACATGATTGGAGATATAGATTCTAAATGATCACCCTAGTGCAAATATCAATAATATGGAAATAGATCTTAATCAATGACATATGTAAAACCCAATTGAATTATGCGTCAGCTATGGAGGGCGGTAGGGGAGGGAGAGAACATGATTCTTGTAACCATGGGAAAATACTCTAAATTAGCTAATTAAATAAAAATTGCCCCAAGAAAGGTAATTATTGAAGACCTACTATGTGTCAGGCTCTGTGCCAATGGCACAGGAACTAGTCATGTCTGAAAAATGTATATTTAAATCTTCCTCTTGAATCTCCCCCTCTCAGCCAGGTAGTATGTAACATATTCCATTATCCATCCTCTAGAATACTGGCTGATCATTGTATTAATCAATATTCTTAAGGCTTTCAAAATTTGAGGAGAATTTTTTCTTTACAGAGTTTTAGCTTTATATAATAGTTCTTGTTCTGCTCATTTCACATTACATCAGTTCCTATGACTTCCAAAGTTTCTCTGACTCTTCCCTTTACTCCACTTTGTATAGCCCTATGACATTCCATCAGATTTACATTCCATAATTTGCTCAGCATTTTTTAATTCTCTGTTATAACAAAGTGCTACTATAAATATCATTATACAAATGGATGTTTCCCCTCTTTATTTGATCTCTTTGTGTGTATTATTATTTAAAACCTTTCAAAACTTAGTCCATTTCAACCTTTTCATTCTTTTGTACTTTACTCTTCTTCAGGTACTCTGATCCACTTATATGAACCTATATACTATTCCTAATATATGACATGCCATCTCCTTATTCAGTGCCTTTGTATTTAGTATTTCCAAGAGTGTTCCTGGAACACTCTTTTTCTTTTCCTTTGCCTCTTAGCTTCCTTGACTTTCTTTGAGACTGAGCTTATTTTTGAAACTCACGAAAATATTTTCTAAAATAGAAGTTCTCTTTGTGGTGTCAAAGATCTGGAAATTGAAGGGATGCCCATTGGGGAATGGCTAAACCAGTTGTGGCATATAATTGTCATGGAATACTACTGTGCTGTAAGAAATGACAAATAGGTTAATTTAAAAAACAACATTGAGAGACCTACATGAAATTATGAAAAGTGAAATGAGAAAAATATTAGGTACAGAAACAGAAATATTATTTGAACAATGACTTTATGGATGTTGACCTCCCGAAAAAGAACTAATGCATAGAAACAAGTAAGACATAGTTTTATATATAAATTTTTTTGACAAATGATGACTTCTATAATGGAAGGATGGATGGAGATACCTAGGAACTTATTAAACAAACGAAGATTGCTCACATCCCAACTTGGACTGAAGGCCTTCCTTCTCAGATTACCTTCAACCTCCTCTGTAAATATGTTGCATATACCTGGGTTTTTTCTCATTATTATGTAAATTCTTGAGGGCAGCAACCATACATTTGCTTTTCTATGTTTCCCTAGCATTTAGCACAATGACTGGCACATAGTTAAGTGCTCAATAATGCTCATTTTCACAGTGTTATTCACATATATCCTTCATTAGATTCTTACTACATCCCTGTAGGCATGGAACAGAAAGGGCAGCACAGCATTTTAGAAAGCCAGGAGTCAGGAGACTCAAATTCTAAACTTGTCTGCACCAAGGACTAGTTTGTCACTTCAGATAAGACATCAGCTCTCTGCTCCCTCTGTTTCCTCATCTTAGACAGCATCATAAATGTAGAACTGCAAGGGTCCTCAGAGATTATCTAGTCTAGTGATGTTAAACTCTAGTAGAAATGATCCCTGCAGGTCACATACTGACTTAGAAAACCACAAATTAATGTTATCTATGTTGGATTGCATGTTCTTTTTAATTTTGCTAAATATTTCACAATTATATTTTAATCTAATTCAATGACACTCTCAGGCATGTATGACACTTCTGATCTCAACTAACTCCCTCATTTTACAGTTAAGAAAACAAGTTCAAGGAAGTGGAGTGATTTACCCAAGGTCCCAAAGATAATGAGAGAGCTGGCATTTGGAATTAAGTCTTTCTTTTAAAAAAATATTATTATGACCCTTACCTTCTTTCTTAGTATCAAATCTAAGGCAGAAGAATGTCAAGAGTTGGGCAATCAGAGTTAAGTGACTTCCCCAGAGTCACACCATAGAAAATGTCTGAGGTGACATTTGAACCCAGGACTTCTTGACTCCTGTCCTAGCACCCTGCCCACTGTGCTATCTAGATGGGCCTCCTCTGATGTCCTTCTCCTACACTATAGAACAGCCTGTAGGTTTGATGAATCTATATATTATACCACATTGATAGACTGGAAGAGTTAAGTTTCAGAGAGGCAAAGTAATTTTCTAGATTCAAGATCTGATTCCCTTGTTCTGAGGCAGAGGAGGGACTAAAGCATAGCTCATCTCTTGTGAAGGACTTATGGGGAGAAAGGTCAGGGGTTGACTGACCTTTAAGTCTTGCCTCATCCCTTTGGCAGGCTCCCAAAATGGGCCCCTCACTCTGGAGGCAGGATAGGGAGGGGGAGAAGGCATATATATATATTTTTTTTTTCAGTCAATATTTGCTGCTACAAGAGGGTTGGGGATCCTAATGTTCCAGCTTTTTGTGAGACTGTGTGTAAACAAATCAGAGCACAAGGGCCATGTTTCCTATCACAGCCAGCCGGTGAGGCCAGCTCTGTTTACAGGGAGTCTTGCTGAAAACTGGTGTCTGCTTCAGTTTCTCTCTGGAGCCAGAATCTATGGTGAGAAACACCCTCCCACCAAGTCTCCCAGAAGAAAGCTCTGTCTGCCTGCTGCTCTCCTTGCTTCTTTCACACACTCATCTCTTAACTCCAGTTTTCAAGTTCCTTTTCTGTGTAACGATGCTCAGAGAGAGCCCCCATCTAGTAACCTCCTTTGTCCTTGAGCCTGGCCAACTGGCTTTCTGCTTCTTGTGATGTTCACAGTAGCCAAGCAGAAACATGCTCCAGTCTAAAGCCTGCCATGAGAGAACCAAAGTTAATGAGCGGGTGGATAGGCAACACACAGTATATCCCAAAGTGTTTTTCTCTCAGTTGTTGATGCCAACCATAAAAGCAGTTAGTCTATATGCATGCATCAAGAGCCTGCTATAGGCCATGTACTATACCAGCACACCAAAGATGGTGGAAGAACAACACTAAGGACACCAAACCACTCAAGTTTAGGGTTGCCTTTCTTTGATAAAATAGAACCTCCTCCACTTGGCATTTAGAGCCTTTCCCAGTCTGACTCCAACCTATCTTTCTAGCCTCACTTTTTAAAATTATATTTTTCCAGATTATATGTAGACCTAATTTTTAATAATCATTTTCTGACATTTTGAAACCCGGGTTCTCTCCCTCTCATCCTCCCTTCCCTGAGGCAACAGGTAATATGATATAGGTTATACATGGGCTATCATGAAATAAGTATTTCCATGTTTGTCACTTTGTGAAAGAAGACACATATTGCTATATAAGAAAAAATTCATGAAGGAAATAAAATGAAAAATGATATGTTTCAGCCTACGTTTAGACTCTGACAGCTTCTTCTATATTGGTGGGTAGCCTTTTTTTGCCATGAGTCTCTTGGAGTTGTCTTGGATCATTGTATTGGATCATTGTGTAACTAAGTCATTCACAATTGATCATCATACATTATTGCTATTATTGTATACAATATTCTCCTGGTTCTGTTTACTTCATTTGTTATCACTTCATATAAGTCTTTCTAGGGTTTTTTAGCACAATAGTATTCCATCACAATCATATACCTCAACTTGTTCAGCCATTCCTCTACTGATACACATCCGTTCACTTTCCAATCCTCTGCCACTACAAAAAAGAGCTGCCATAAATATTTTTGTATCTATCTGTGGTCTGTTTGGTATACAGACCTAGAAATGGCATACTCTCTTCTTTTTATGTCCCATCATGTTATATCCAAACTAGACTATTTACTGATTCTTATACCCAGAATTCCATCTTTGCCTGCATACTTTTTCCTGCTACATTCTTCCAGTCAGGAAATCTCTTCTTCATCTCCATCTCTTGGCATCCTTAATTCTTTCTTATATGAATCTTATTCTCATTTTACTTCCGCACCCATTTATAGTTCCACTTCTCCTCTCCAATTATTTGTATATAATTATTTGTTAGCTGTTATATAACTTCAGTAGAATGTAAACTCCTTGAGGGCAGGAATGATTATATTTCTGTCTTTGTGTAGCTAGAGCCTAGCAAGGTGTTTTTCATGTACTTAATACTGAATTAACACTTACTGAATTTCAAAGAAAGAGCCAGTCAGAGGGAACATTAAAAAAAAAAGAGTGCACTGTAATAAAAGTAAAATAACCCACAATAAATGAAAAACCTAATGACAAAAGAGACAGTGCTGAACCTGGCTCTTTCATTAATAAATGTCTTCTTTATTTGTTGATTTCCCCCCCTCAAACTCTATGGCTGGCAGTGACCAAAGCCCATTTGTTGCCTGTGGTTTGGAGCCTATTCCAAAAATCCCCTGGCTGGAAAGAGAGCAGCCTGCTCAAATCCTAGTCTCCTGTTCTTCACTGTTTTCCTTCTGTCAGCACCAGTGTCTGTTCATCTTGCCTAGACTCTGCAGCTGGAGGGAAATTTTTTTTTCTCCTGGGCCCTACAATCCCTCTTCTCCAAGGCTTCCTTAGAAAGGAAGATGGCACAATTTAGAGCTAGAAGAAGTTTTTTTTTTTTAGGTCATCTATTTCACTCATCATTTTGCATATTAAGAAAGCAAAGCACTAAGAAAATGGACTCCCAAGGGGAAACCTACCCAACATTACAGTTTGAAGCAGGCTTTTTTTAAACCCTTACCTTCCATCTTGGTATCAATACTGTGTATTGGTTCCAAGGCAGAAGAGTGGTAAGGGCTAGGCAATGGGGGTTAAGTGACTTGCCCAGGGTCACAAAGCTGGGCAGTGTCTTAGGCAGGATTTGAACCTAAGACCTCCCTTCTCTAGGCCTGGCTCTCAATCCACTGAGCCCAACTGCCTCCCAGAAGCAGGTTTTAAAGGAAGAAGTGATAGCTAGAACCAGGATCTAAGTTAGGCTTATACAAGCTTTCTGGTTTTGTCCTTCTTGGCTTGTTATAGTGAAATGTCTCCTCAGAGGCATGACTATCCATCTGAACCTCCACAGAACATGTATTTAGCAATCATCTAGTTGCCCTGTACAGTGCTAAGGACCTAAAAACAGTGAGTAGCATGAAGATAAAATAAGACTCAATCCCAGTGTTTGCATTCCAAGCCTCGCCTCCCTTTTGTTCTCACCCTTCAAGTAAAAGGGACTGAAGCCAAGCACCAGGGGTGACCTCAGGAAGTACATGGAAATGAGAGTTCATTATGCTATTCCTCCCACATCACCTTAGGATGCCTTTGGAGATGGTCTTGTCAACTCTTCAATGAGACTGGTGGCAATATGGGAAAACAATCAAAGCAAAGGCAAACATTGTGTCTGGAGGGGAAGAGGAAGCAAGTCCAACAACCTGCCATAATAAAGGCTAGGTTGAACTTCTGAGTGGCTATGTCTCATAGATTCTCTCTCCGTCTCTTGTCTCCTCTTTCTTCCTTCTTTCTCTCTCTCTCCTTCTCTCTCTCTCTCTCTCTTTCCTTCTCTCTCTCTCTCTCTCTCTCTCTCTCTCTCTCTCTCTCTCTCTCTCTCTCTCTCTCTCTCTCCCCTTTTCCCTCTCTCCTACTACCTCTTCATTCTTAATGAAGAGTACTAGACTTGGAGCTCAGAAAGACCTGAGCCTAATTCTAGTCTTTTTAAAACTTTATAACTATTTAATCTCTTTGGCTTAGCTTAGTAGTAATATTATTAGTATTAATATTAGCACAATAGTAATAATAATGAGCTAATATTTACATAAAGGGTTAAAGTTTACAAAGTACTTTATTTTGTTTCATTTCAGTCTCACAATGAACCCATGAAGTAAGTGCTGTTATTATCATCCCCATTTTAGAGATGAAGAAATTGAGGCTGAAAGGTTAAATGACTTACCTTAGGACATGCAGTTAATAAAGATTTATGACAGGATTTGAGCTCAGGTCTTCCTTATACTGAGTCCAGCACTCTACCCACTGTGCCACCTAGTATCCTCCATAAAAGGAGATATTTCCATCATGCAGGATTGTTGTAAAGCTCATCTATGGTAATATATGTAAAGCACTTTTCAGACTTCAAAGAACTATATAAAGGGCAGCTATTATTAGTAGTACGATTGTTCCAAGTGGCATCATGGTGTAGTTACTATAGTATTGGGTTAGAGACAAGAAGACTTGGGCTCACATTTTAATTCTGACATTTACTGTCTGAGACCATTGACAAGTCATCTTTCTGAGACTCAGGCAACACCTTAAGACTCATCTGCTAAGTTACAGATAGTTGAGATTCACAATTATCAAAATCACAGATCCTTACATTTTACCAGTCCTGCAGACATGAAGGAGAAAATAGAGAATAGAAAGATGACCTCAAAAGATCCAGAGAGGCTCAAGACAAGACTCAGTGGCCTTTACTAAGAAACTGCGACTACTCTGCTTGCTCTACTTGTCTATCACTTTTTCCTTTACCTCTATAATTCCAAAGGCTTTATTTGGTCACTGCAGATGACTCTGAGGAGCACAGGGTGCCTGAATTGGTTTAACAAGGTTTCTGAGCCAGGTGGATCTCCCAACTACACTTTTTACACGTGGGTTGAGTTGTTTTTGGAAGAGTCTACCACTTGAAGAAAAACACACACACACACACACCACACCCTAGTGTGGTTCTGTGGTCACTCCCTTAATAGTTAAGGACTCTCCAGAAACAAAACTGTATGTGCATGGGATGTAGGGGGAAAAGTGTTTTTTAATTAAGGAAACACATGTTCTACTCTAGACTCTCTGGAGATTTGTACAAACAATGAGGGCAAAAAAGTGATGAAAAGCACCTAATAAGTATCCTGAGTGTGCTAATAAGCAAATCATAATACTCCATTGCCATCAAAAAACAGAGTACCTACTATGTGCAGACCCCCCCCCCAAAAAAAACCAGAGTACCTACTATGTGCAGAACCCTGATGGTGATGATGGTAGTGGTAGTTTTTGTCCATTTTCAAACACATCAGGAGTAATGTCTTAATTTGTGCATAAACTGAATTTAAGTGAAGCAGAGTGGCATGATGTCCTAAGCCTTACTCTCTCTTCCAGTGTTATCCAAGTCTAATGGCAGATCAGAAAGACTGGCAATGGCCCCATATGCTGTGGGTGACCTTGGCATCTTTGATGTCTGACCAAGCTCTAAGCACTCCACAGCACCTGCTTCAATTATCTTTGTGGCCTTTGAACAAATTGTTCTCAACTTCCCATTCCATGGGGAAAGTTTTCACATGCCTCAGGTAGACACCTCTCTTCCAATTCACCAATTGGTTTGGGGTTCCCTCAACCTGGTTTAGTCCTTCTGTTGAGATGGTTTACTAGAAGGATGACCCCAGCACATGTTTGTTTCTTGGAGGCATAGGTGAGAGAGTTCAGTGCCGGGTAGACACCAAAGACAGATGAGTAACCTTGAAATGGGGTTGGCAAGCCCCTCACATCAGAGGTGCTAGTCCTCCCAGAACGTTCACTCGCACATCCCACAGAACACTGGTACTGGATTCTAGGGATACAGAGATTTCCAAGGACAACATTTGTCTAGTATGTTGTAGAGAGGATTCATTTAATATTTACAGATGACTATTGCAATCCCTTTTATCTCTCTAGTTCCATTCTTCTGTGAAGTAAAATACCCACCATCTGAATTCAGGGGGTGTAAAGTCCAACTAAAGAGAAAAAAGAGTTATTTAAAAATCAAAATGATTAGGTTTCATTAGTACTTATAGTTAGAAAGGACTCAAGAGCATTACCAGTTCTGCAGAAATTGAGAGAGAAAAAATCAGCATGGATGCCTTGGATCTCTAAGGAAAACCTTATAATGGAGAAGGAAAAGTAGGCTAATTGTGGCTAAGAAATATCAATAGCCTAGCTATGAGATAGAGAGGATGGGCCTGGATGAGGGCAAATGGCCATGGGAATGGCAAAGAGGGAAGAAAATGGGAGATTTTACAATTTATGAAATAGTTATGATTCTTTACACCAGAGTATTCCTACAGGACTTACACAGGTTTTCCAAAAGCAATATACACTCATGTCTCACATTTCTCTGGCATCTCTAAGAAGTAATGCAGCACATACTTTCCCAGGGTTCTACATGGGTGAATGGAAGTTTAGAGAGAGAACTAGTTGGATGGCAGGCTTTGGAAAGAGAAAGATGATTGCCTCTCTAACCTGTGGATAATGTTCCATGAACTTTCTTTAAACAAATGTACATTTCTGGTTCCAAAAGTTGGGTGAAGCTCAGCCCTGGAAAAGAGCCCGAGTGTTGAACACCCGAGCAGTTTGAAAACATGAACCTCCTCCATGTTTTAAGTGTTTGTCTTCATGTGGCCCAAAGTGGGTTTCATTCTAGAGAGGTTTCGGCCACACATACTTGCTTTGCTATTCCCGGCTTTGTGCCCTGTATTTTTTATGAAGCTGAATATGAAATTATTTTGTACTTAGGAAACCAGCCCTGTACAATCAACAAGCATTTGTTAAGAGCTTACTATGTGCCAGGTACTGTGCTAAGTGACACAGAAACAAAGATTTGGAAAGTGCTTTACAAATGTTATCTGATTTTATTCCGCTAACACTCCTGAGGATAGGTTGCTGTTATTATTTGTGTTGTTACTGTTAAGTCACTTGGTGGTTGCCTGACTCTTCATGACCTCCTCTAAGGTTTTTTGGCAGAGATACTAGAGCGGTTTGTCATTTTCTTCTCCAGCTCATTTGATAGATGAAAAAGTGAGGTAAACAGAATTAAGTGACTTGGCCAGGGACACACAACTAGTAAGTGTCTGATTTCATCCCAAGCCCTCCTGACTCCAAGGCCAGCACTCTATCCACTCTACCACCTAGGTGCCTCCCCGCTACTGTTGTTATCCCCATTTTATAGCTAGATAAGGGTCCCTGGGTAAAGAGGATTTAAAGGAGAAGAGTTCAGAATGAGCTGCTTTATTGAGAATAGGCCACCTGTGGAAGCTGCTGTGGTCTTGGAAGTAGAAGTGGAGACAAAAAAAATATATAATATATATATATATATATATATATTATATTTGTTTAACCCTTACCTTCCATCTTAGAATCAATAGTGTGTATTGGTTATAAAGCAGGAAAGCAGTAAGGGCTACACAATGGGAGTTTAGTGACTTACTCAGGGTCTCACAGCTAGGAAGCATGTGAAGCCAGATTTAAACCTAGGACCTCTCATCTCCAGGCCCAGCTCTCTATCCACTGAGCCACCGAGCTGCCCCCCAAAATATAGTCTTGTCCTAAAGTGGTCAGTCCCAGACATCAAATTGTCTAAAGTTCTGTGATTCTCATGTAGAAGGCTTTCATTCAAAGATCTTGTTTATTTTTTAACATGCAATATTTCTCATGACAAGACTTCCTGCTGATCAAGATAGACAGTAGAAAGAGGCTGTTACAGACAGGCAGAACTAGAAGTTAATTTTGTAACAAACAGAACTTGAATCTGCTTTAAAGAAATATCAAGTCATTGTATCCTTCGGCTCACTGCCCTCCACTCCTAATAATTATAATAAACTAAACAAATAGCTGGATAGGTAGATGGATTTATTCATCTGTTCAAAATGAATATTGGACTTGAGGTACAGCAGATCTGGCTTTTAATTCTGACTCAGACACTTATTCTTTTGGATTACTCTGGGCAAGTCATTTGGCCTAGTTGAGTTTCATCTATAAAATGAGAGTTTGACTGCACCTCTGAGGAGGTCCCTTCCAACTGGGAATTTATTAACTTCTCATTTTAAAAATGGGGACCACACTATAAAAGTGGGTGTACCCTTTGACCCAGTAATACCACTCCTGAGTCTGTACCCCAAAGAGATAATAAAAGGGGGAAAAGGACCTGCTTGTACAAAAATACTTAGAGCAGCTCTTTTTGTGATGGCAATTAAAAATTGAGGGGATGCCCGTCATTTGGAGAATGGCTGAACAAATTGTGGTATGTGTAGGTGATGGAATACTATTGTGCTATAAGAAATGATAAGCAGGATGATTTCAGAAAAAGCTGCAAAGATCTGCAGGAACTGATGCAGAGTGAAATAAGCAGAGCTGGGAGAATATTGTACACAATAACAGCAAAGTTGGACAATGATTAGCTGTGAAAACTTGGCTACTCATAGCAATGAAATGACCTTGGACAATCCTGAAAGACTCATGATAGGGAATACTATCCAGCTCCAGAGAAAGATCTGTTGGAGTAGTATTTCACATTAGTGTATCTTTGTTTTATTTTGGGGTTTCAGTTTTGTATGAGTGTGCCCTTACAACAATGACCACATGGAAATATCTACATGCTAATAAAAAATGAAAACAATAAAATAAAATGAGAACCACAGTAGCATAGCACTGTTGAGATGATCAAATTAGATGATGCATGAAAGTCCTTTGGAAATCCCTAATTGGTTACCCAAATATCAATCATTATTTCATTCTTTTTTAAATACCCACCACCATCACCTTCTGTCTTGGAATTGATATTATGTATTAATTCCAAGGCAGAAGAGTGGTAAGGGCTAGGCCAAAGGGGGATAAGTGACTTGCCAAAGGTCACAAAGCTAGGAAGTATCTGAGACTAGATTTGAACTCAACACTTCCTTGTCTCTAGGCCTGGCTTGTAATCCACTGGGCCACCTGGTTGCCCCTTGTTATCTAATTCTAAACTTGGTGGATAAGGTTCTGATAGAATCAGTCCTAAGACAACTCATATGCTTCTCCTTCCTATTTAATATTCAATTCATTAATACTTGATATAAAAAACCTATTTAATGTTTTTTGAACTATAGCACAAGCAGATCAAATAACCACTTTTTGTAGCTAATTGTAGGAGTTCATCTCCTATGGGTTCACTGAAAGCATCCTTGCTATAACTCTAGTGACAAAAGAATGATTTGTATATCCCATACTATTCTCAGTTGATTTTTATTTCTTCTGTCAGATCTCTATTTTTAACATTTCTCATCCTATGAAGCTTGGCATGGTATCACCCATTAAAGACATTGTTGTTCTTGTGAATTTGTGGACCACTGTCATACCCAAGTGATTGTGGGCAATAGTTTAGTCTATGATTATGCTACAGTTCCAATAGAGTTTATTGGATGAGTTCTCCAAGATATTTTGAGATCCATGTTTGTGGATGGAGGTTTTCCCGCATCAGTCCAAGAAAAGCAGTGAAACAGATCTTATCTTGCTAGATAATCAGTAAGTACTAAATTTTTACAGCCTATGGTGACATATTATAGTTTCTACTATTCCCTGGCATGGGAATTTGTAGAAGACTATATAGAAAGACAGAGTTGAATAAAGAAACTTGTAATTTCTGTCAGCCATGCCAGCATGGCTATCAACCCATTCAATCAGATAGTGACCATGACTTGAACTCATCTGGCCAGTGGAACTCCCTTCTCTCTAATAAATGCTTGGTTGTTGTTATTCAGTCATTTCAATCACATCTGACTCTTCATGACCCTGTGGACTTTCTCCATGGAGTTTTCTTGGCAAAGATACTGGAATGGTTTGCCATTTTCTTCTCTAGTGCAAACAGAATTTAAATGACTTGCCCAAGGTCACAGAGCTCTGAAGTTTGTGAGACTAGATTTGAACTCAAGTCTTCCTGATTCCAAGTCCAGTACTCTATCCACTGTACCATCTAGTTGCCCCAAATAACTGTCTGAAGACTTCTGGTATTCTCTAGATTGCATACCTGTGGTAGTCTATACAAAAGGAAATAATCTAAATAGTATGATTGGTGTCTCCATCCAGATCAAGCCAATGATGTTAGAAAGTTCCCCTATAGCTCACAATTTGCAAGGTTTTTACAGGGGCTTCCCTCTGGTTTTGTTTCAAGTAGAAATAGCCTGGATTCTGTCACCCCACCTATTTCGTTGGCTCTTAAGAGTTGTTGAGCAGAGGTGCTACCCCAATAATCAGTGGCACTGAAAGATCCCCATTTGCCAGTGTTTCTAGGTTCCTGCCAGGTCTTCATATCTCTCATAATAGTCTAAGAACACATAAAGTCCCCATTGTACATTGCCCTGGCTGGCACTCTTGATATTACTTTATTGTTTCCTCCCACTTGTAGCATGGATAATGAGTTAGATTTTAAGAGGGTTATTGTCTTCTTCAATATCATCATCATTGCCAGCAACATTACTTAGTGTTAGTGCAATATATATATATATATATATATATATATATATATACACACATATATATATACACATATATATATTCTTCCATTTAATAACTGCTCATCAGGGCATAACGAGCTTCAACGCTACTTGGGGTATGTTCATTCTGGGGAGAAGGAACAAGGCAGGACCATCCAAGTTTAAGGGGAAAGGATACTCTGTCCCAAAGAGTGTCTAGCCCTCATCTCTGATTGTGGGCAGAGGAACAGACCTAGGGAAAGGCATGTTATGGCCAAGGAGGGTGGCTTGAGAATGAACCAAGAGAAGGTGATGAGATGAGGTTCAGAAACAACAATATCATAGGACAAGGAAATAACCTTCTCCAACCTATATGATGGCACTCCAGAACAGAGTTTATAATTTTTTTTAATGTCATGGAAACTTATGGGAATCTGGTAAAACCTTTGGAACTCTTCTTAGAAAAGATTTTTTTCAATGTATAACTTTTAAATTAATAAAATTTAACAATAGGATTACAAAGGAATCTGATTATATTGAAATATGGTTATCAAAATATTTTTAAAACAAAATCACAAGTCCCAGATTCAGAACCTCTGCTCTAGAGCTGAGCCCCATCTGTAATTCTGCTACCCATCACTCCCACTTGTTCATTAGGACTGAACAAGCACCTCTGATTTCTAAAGGGCAGATACCAGGTTTACACAATTCTTTTTGCACAGGGCTGTACTCAGCACTTTCCAGCAAGCACAATTAGGCTTTACAACAACAATGAGGAGCAATGACTAACATATCCCAAGCACTCTTACAAATGTTTTCTCTGATTCACAGCAGAGGGAAAATATTACAGAATATATGTGAGATAAACAAAGCTCAAATCAAGGCAAGAAGTGTCCATTTTTATCCTGGGAACCAAGAAAATCATTTGTAAATTATGAAGTGATTTGCATGTTGATGGGATGAAACAGGACAGAAACTGCTAGCCTCCTTTTTTCTGCCTAGTCCTAACAGCCTGAACTATATTTTCCCACTGAGTCAAGGCTTGAGGGGAGGAATTGAAATCCATCTGTTATTGAATCAAGGCCCTTTAAGAAGCATGACATAACTTTGGGAGCAAAACAACCATGTGAATTCTATTCTAAGAGACTGAAGTCATAGAGTCCGGGAATACATCTAACGCAACCCTCACATGAATACAATTCAGGAAACTGAGGCTGAGACAAAACGATTTACTAGAGGTCTTGCCAAGGATCTGTGACTTCCTGTGTATAGGAATATCCTCCACTAATAAAGATCACAACTCATTTCTGACTTAGGAGAAGGGTTTTCAAGAGTTGCATGGTGGCACAGTGGAGAGAGTATCAGGCCTGGAGTCAGGAAGACTCATCTTCTTGAGTTCAAATTTGCACTCAGACACTGGGAAAGTCATTTAACCCTGTTTGCCTCAGTTTCCTCATCTGTAAAAGGAGCTGGATAAGGAAATGGAAAACTGCTCCAGCTTGCATACCTGTGGTTGTCTAAACAAAAGAGAATAATCTATGTAGTATCTTTACCCCAGTATCTTTACCAAGAAAATCCCAAATGGGATCATGAACAGTCAGACACAATGAACAACTACATAAATGGAGCCCAAAGAAAAAGTGGCCCATGATTAGTAAGAATCAGAAATGGAAATGAGTGCCGGTCTTTCTAACTTCATTTCCTAGTCTCTTATCTACCACCCTAACTGCCTCACTACTTCATATCACACTCATTATTTTTAGCAATAGAAATAGTTTGAGCCTCGGATTAGGAGAATGGTAATCCCTTCCTTCCTCTGCTTTTCCCACATAACGTGGCAACCTTGTACCTTAGCTATTAACATCCTTCTCCCAAAAGTTGATTAAGAAAATTAAAAGAGGGGGCAGCTTGGTGGCTCAGTGGATTGAGAGTCAGGCCCAGAGACGGGAGGTCCTAGGTTCAAATCTGGCCTCAGACATTTCCCAGCTGTGTGACCCTGGGCAAGTCACTTGACCCCCATTGCCTAGCCCTTAGCACTCTTCTGCCTTGGAACCAATATACAGTATTGATTCTAAGATGATATGTAAGGGTTTAAAAAAAATTAAAAGAGGTTCTTATCTTATTTCCATCTTGTCACAGTTTCCCCCCAATGACAGTTTAGTTGGACAGCATTTCCTACAATTATGAAATTATCTTAAGTTAAAAATTCATAGAATCAGAGTTGGAAGGAACCCAAGAGATGATCTCATCTGAATCTCATTTTATAAAAAAAGGAAACTGAGGAAACTCCACATGATAAAATAGTGTGCCTGCAGTTCTATAGCAAAGTAAATGGCAGAGCTAGAACCTGAAATCCAGATTTTCTGCTTCTAAATCAGATCCATTTTTACTGCATGCCTACCAAAGGGACCTCTGTTGGTTCAGTTGGTTGGTTTGCTGTTCAGACCATTCTCATTTCATACTTGTCATCACCTCCTATTTCTCAAAAAAAAAAAAAACCCTCAAACCAAAACTCACTACTTGGGTTAAAAAAACAAAAACTCAAAGCTTAAAAAGGGTATGTATCCCCCTTCTACCTGCCTACTAGGCGAGTTCAGGTCAGGCTGACCGGGCAGAGATTCTCCGGCTTCAGAGAGCATACTCTTTCCCTGCATTTGATCACTGAAATGGACAATCTGTTCTAAATCAACTCCTCTTATAGCTCTATTTTCAGGGCTTTAAATATCCTTGTTCCTAAGTGAAATTACTTGTGTGGAACTCCTTCTAAAACAACTGTGAAGAGGAATGAGACTCTCAGAGGCCGGGGATACAGGATGAGGAATTGGAGCCAGGGGAGAGGATACAATGTTAGAACGGGACAGAGGCCGGCTGGCTACCTGACAAGCCCTTTTCAATAATATATTGTTTTTTTCCAAGTACATCCTGTGAAAACTTGGAGCTCTTTGGCCCCTGCCCATGGCCAAGTTCCCATCCACACACACATTCACTTACAGTGTATTGTAGACTGGCCTGGGGGAGGGGGTTCCTTTCATCTGCCTTCCCCCAGCCTCCTCCCCTCAAATAATAATAATCAAATACCAGTAAGGAGTTGTGGGTGGCAGTGACCTGACGGTGCCCTTCCATGGCTAGGCTTTGGCTTTTCTTTATAACTCATTCAAAAAAAAAAGTCAGACCTTTTAGGTCCGGCCAGTAGGACTGCCCTAACTTCCTATTTGCGTGGGACCAGAAGGTGAGACAGGAGGAGAAAGATAAATAAAGGGCATCCCTGACCTTTTCCAGGTAAAAAGGGATTAAACCCAACCTTATTTGGGAGCAGTTCCTTGAGCTGTTTCCCTGAAGTACAGTGAAAGAAAATGGGAATAAAATAAAGATGTTTCAGGGTACCTACTAGGATATTTGGAAGAGCCTGAGCATCTCGAGGCTTTCTTGGCAGACAAGATAGCAAGTAAGAGGGGGGAAGGAGGGATAGAATATATGTATCAGGGGCTTCAGTTTTGTTGCTCACTTGTCTGGTTAAATCTGTCCAAGAGACAAAATGTGTTCTTGGCAGAGAGAGATGGGATGTGGGGGCAACTGGTGTGGGTTCCCAATCCTGTAGGTTTCACTCTGACTTTCAGGTGCAAATGGCCTCCAGAAACATCAGACAAACTCAGCCCAAATAACTGAACTTTTCTTAGACTGGAGTCTGCTGTAAGAAACTGGGCCCCTGTGGGAGTATGGGACAAGAAGGGGTCCACCAGCTTCCGTCCTATGGGAGGGGGGAGCAGTGAAGCATCCTGGGAGAGGGAGATGTGTTCCTGTTGTCCCAGGTTCAATGGTTGTCTTGTAAACTGAAAAAAAGTATAGAATTGAGATGCTTCAAGCTAATTGCAAAAACTCACCTAGTCTGGCTTGATCACATGGGCTGATGGGGATATGATTGGGGATGTAGACTCTAAATTATCACCCTAGTGCAAATATCAATAATATAGAAATAGGTCTTGGTCAATGACACATGTAAAACTCAGTTGAATTGCCTATGGGTCAGGGGATGGGAGGAGGAGAGGGAAAGAACATGATTCATGTAACCATGGGAAAATATTCTAAATTCATTCAATAAATAAACTTTAAAAATAAGAAAATAAAAAACTCACCTAGTCTGACACTCCTTCTTTTTGTTGTTGTTCAGCCATTTCAGATATGTTTAGCTCTTTGCAACCCAATTTGGGGTTTTCTTGACAACGATACTGGAATGATTTGCCACTTCTTTTTCCAGCTCATTTTATAAATGAAGAAACTGAGGCAAATAGAATTCAGTGACTTGCCTGGGATCACATGGCTAATAAGTGTCTGAACTCTGATTTGAACTTGGGTTTTCCTGGCTCCAGGTTCAGTCCCTTAGCTGCCCACTCCCTCATTTTATAGAGGAAGAAATTTGAAGGGAAGTGCTTTGGCCAAAATCAAATAACTAGTCACTGACTGATCAAGGAAACCCAGGCCTCCAATGCTCTTTCCCCTACAGTTTTCTGAATATTGTCACCTAGACTACTCTTTGGTTTACCTTTTGGAAGGTGAAGACTTTTAAAATGTTTATGTCCTCCCTCTTCCCCAGTATTGTACCACGAATATAACAAATGCTTAACAAAAACCTGCTAGATTAGAATGAATGTCCTGAGGAGTAAATCTGCCTACCATAACTGGACTTAACACTTCTCTGTCTTCTCGGGAATTTACCCACCTTTAAATGTCTCAAATGTGTCAACCTGGGATGTCTTATTAAGGTGAAACTAGAGACTAAAGAGACCTTCTAAAATGTACAAAACAATTAAAAAAATGTGTTGAGCTGATTTCACATAGTAAAATACATCCAGTTGGATATTGCCTTTCAAAATAGACAGCCAGGGTAGTTGTGAACTCTCTTTAATGATACTGTCATTAACCAAAAAGAGTCAGGAAAAGGTTAAATGTTTTGGTTTGGTTGAAATCCTGGTTATTAACCATGCTTTACCAATGAAACTTGGGACTCTGGCCCTGGTCTTTCCTTATTTTAAATTTAACTGGCATTGACTACATACCTTACTTACCTACTGCTCTGGTCTCTGAATGATTTTAGGTTATTTCCCCTCAAAATTAAATCCATTCTCACTTTGAAGATTCACAATCAGCACTTGGCTGAATGGATATAAAAACATTGGACAAGTCATTGTACCTCCCTGTGCCTTAGTTTCTTAATTTGTAGAATAAGAGAGCAGGGCTAGGTAATCCCTGAGGTTCTTTTCAGATTTAGATCTCTCCTCTTTTTATTTACTCATTGATGGCAAATCTGAAGGTGAGTTTGATATTTTGGAAACAATTTAATATATAAGAACCAAATCTCACATGTTTAAAAGAAATGGCTTCCAGACTGTTAGGTGCTATTGTTTATGGAAAGACATAGACAGGAATGACAGTGTGGGGAGGAGTTGTCATCTACATAAGGGGAGAGAATTACCAAATCAATGAAATCATGTGCCCATGGACTGATGTAGGCATTTCTATGTCCAACTTAATAAATTGTTGTTCATTTGTTTCAGTAATGTCCAATTCACAGTGACCCCATTTGAGGTATTTTTGGTTTGGATACTGGAGTAGTTTGCCATTTCCTTCTCCAGTTCATTTTACCGGTGAAGATCCAGGGCAAATAGGATTGAGTGACTTGCCCAATGTCACACAACTCATAAGTGTCTGAGGACAGATTTGAACTCAGAAAGATGAGTCTTCCTGCCTTCAGGTCTCATACTCCATTCAGTGTGCCCTCAGACTGTCTCCAGATTAATAAATATCTCCCTTTCAAGTTAGACTTTTAGGGAGACAACAAACTTTTTCCCTTGATGTGGCCATTTTCCTGGCTGTTTTTGAAAGTACTTTTAGTACCTATGGTCCCACTCTCTCATTTTATAACTGAGGAAGCTGAGGCCCAGGAAAGTTCAGTGATTTGCCCAATGCATTTGTATTCACTCAGCCAAATGCTGATATATGTACTTTCATGGAAGCTTGTGTTTATATTACATATATATGTAATCCTTATATTAAATTTAATAAGTGTTTATTAAGTAAGGGAATGAGCCTCTGGGAAGCCAACTGGGACAGTGACACTCAATATATGGAATGGGTACTCAGCAAGCCTAAGACTCTTGTGCCCTGTTCAGAAACTCATATCACAGCCATATTGACTCAGTTTTACTCTAACTATGTAAGAGAACTGGACTGGGGTCCTGTTGACACCCTGCTCTTCCCCCACAGACTACCAGCTTCCCTCACAGACCTTCTTAAGCACCCTCTCCCCTCAAATGATCTACTCAGCAATGGCATAAACCCAGAAGCAGAAATGAACCAGTTGAGGATTAGAGGGAAGGTATCCAAAAGAGCATCATCCTGTTATATCCAGCCCAGTACCATGATTCCACCAAGGTCTACCTTGACTAGCAGTCAGGAAAAAGTACACATTCATCATCTTCGCTACGACTTCAATTTCTTTTTGCTCACTTCTCTTACTCAAGGAATGATGTTCAAATAATATGATCATTACTACTTTGAAGGACATGACAATCCCTCTGATTCTTTGATGCAGAAGCATGGCACTTGGTCTGGGGGGTGGAGTGAGAGTAGAGCTCAGCACTCCCTCTCTAAAAGGTTCACTATCATTGACCTAGATATTCAGAATCAGAATTTCAGAGTTAGAAAAATCTCAACTATTATCTAGTCCAAATTGTAACTGAAAAAAGAAAAAAACAAATAATTGAGCATCTAGTCTTCTAGTCTTTAAAAAAAAACAAAACTCTTAACCTCCATTTTAGAATCAATACTAAGTATCATTTCCCAAGGCAAAAGAGTGGTAAGAGCTGGCAATTGGGGTTAAGTGACTTGCCCAGGGTTATACAGTTAGGAAGTATCTGAGTTCACAGTTGAACACAGGTCCTCCCAACTCCAGGACTATTCTCTATCTACTGAACTACCTGCTTTCTTGAACATCTAGTATTTTCTTAAAGACCTCTAATAGGAAGAAAGCACTATCTTCAGAGGAAGACCATTCCATTATGGGATTATTAAGAAATGTTTTCTTTTATTAGTCCTAAAATTTACCTTTCCATAACCTTCATCCATTGCTCTCAAATCTGCCCTCTGGAGTTAAGCAGGACTAATCTAATCCTCCTGCATGGCAGCCCTTCACATATTTAGGGGAAACATGGCAGCTCTCTCCAAACCTTTCCTTTTATAGGCTAAAATTCCCCACTTCTCTAACCAGTCCACATATGGTCCAAATGGACAGCTAGATAGTACAGTGGATAGACTGCCAAGCCTGGAATCAGGAAGACTTTTCTTCCTGAGATCATATCTATTCTCAGACACTCATTAGCTGTTTGATTCTGGGCAAGTCACTTAACCTTATTTGCCTCAGTTTCCCCATCTGTAAAAGAACTGGAGAAGATAATGGCAAACCATCCCAGTATCTCTGCCAAGAAAACCCCAAATAGTGTCACATAGATCCAGGTATGACTGAAATGACTGAACAAAACATATGGTACAAACTTAAAGCTCCTCATCATTCCAGTCACCTTCTTTTGGACACTCTCCAGCTTATCAGTGTTTTTTCCTAAAATGCAGCACTAAGAATATTCCAGCCCCCTGATTTTCTCACAGGGTAGACTCAAAGTCTAAAGAGGCTTTGCTGATCCACATACACATAAAAGGCCAAGGATATGTCTGGATGATGACCTTGACCCCTGAAAAGCATATTGCTGGCCCCCAAAGTACTGCCAAGGACCAGATCTCCCTCAAACTTTGCAACAAAGTTCCCCTGACATGAGTTTGAAGGTACAGCACACCTCATTCAGAAATTGAGAAGTGAAATACACAGACTTTCTGACCTTAGATGAGAGAGAAAAGAGAAGAAAAAGGAGAGAGAGAAAGAGAGGGACACAGTGATACACAGAGAGGGGGATGGAGGGTAGGGGGAGGATATAGAGGGGGGGAGACAAACAGAGGGAGAGAGAGAGAGAGAGAGAGACAAACAGAGGGAGAGAGAGAGAGAGACAAACAGAGGGAGAGAGAGAGAGAGACGGAGAGAGAGAGAGAGAGAGAGAGAGAGAGAGAGAGAGAGAGAGAGAGAGAGAGAGAGAGAGAGAGAGAGAGAGAGAGAGAGTGCTTTGATAAAGACACAAGCTTAGCACATGGTAGCTTCTTAATAACTGAGTAACTGACATAAAGCTTCAGTGACCAGAAAATAACATTCAAAAAACAGAACTAAACCTCAGAGTACTTGTAATCTAGAAACAGATTTACTCTGTATCCCAAAGAGCTTAGTCTAGGATGAAGACTCTCCTAGAAAAGAAAGCTCATCCTAGAAAAAGCCATGAAAAACTGACAGACTACTCCTCAAGGGAATAAAAGCTGAGAAGGGCTTTATAATAGTCTGATGATTGGGTATTCATGTTTCCTTTTCTAAAAGAGCTGTAGAAAGGGAAGCCTTGTGACTTTAAAGTAAGAGTTATGGTACCTACTCTTCCTATGGGAAAAATATGACATTCTGGCTGATGTTAGAAACAAGAGAAACTGCAGTTACATGTCTGATGGTGCTCCTTCTGGGGGTCGCAGGTGGAGGGATGGAGGGGAAGACCAGAACAGCAATGCTATGTGGCAGAAAGAGGATATTAGCAAGGAGTAATGCTCAATAGATTCTAGGTCTGACAGACTACATCCCCAGCAGAGAATGTCCCACACTCAAGACCAATGTGGAGCAGTAGTGCAATGATATCATCAGAAGACTCCAACACCCTTGCAGCATGAGAGGTACTTCTGTACCCTGACTACGCATGTCCCCTATGGGCATGCCTCTCTACATATGTACCTCCTGTGTATCTGTTCCTCCTACTTTGGTTATGGATTTTTATAGAAGGTTGGGTGCTAAGTTTATGGAGGAAATGTCTTATTACTTCATTTCTTACTCTGCCAACTCATGCAACACCTTTGATTTGAATTAATTATCCTCTGACTGACTAGAAAAGGAATATTGCATATTGGTTCAGGCTGATGAGTTAGGGTTTTGAGTGCTTGCAGATCAACCAGGTACCTTAAACTTGGAAGGAGCCTTGTCTTGAGAACATATGTGTGAGTTGGGAGGACTGAGGTTCAAATGTCAACTCTGCCACTGACTACTTTGGATCAGTCACCTCACCTCTCCTTGGCTACTTACAAAGCTGGTGTCTAGGTTCTATTAGAGTCTTGGCATTTTTCATGATATCTTCATCTATAATTCAGTACCTGGGGAAGCTAGATGGCTCAGTGGATTGAGAGGTAGACCTAGAGATTGGGTTCAAATCTGACCTCAGACCCATCCTAGCTGAGTAACCCTGAGCAAGTCACTTAACCCCCATTACCTAGACTTAACCATGTTTCTGCCTTGGAACCAATACACAGTATTGATTCCAAGATGGAAGGGAAGGGTTTTTTGTTTGTTTGTGTGTTTGTTTTTTTAAAAGGCAGTCAGTTCAAAGTTATCTTTCCCCCTACCCCCTTCTTTGGGGTGGAGGTCCTAAGATCAGCAGAGCTAAAAGAGGAGAGTCTGGAATTGTTTACAGTCTCCTTCTTGGAAGCCTGGCAATCCCAATGGCAGTGAGAAGCAGGGGCAAAACTACTCCACCATATAGCCCCCAGAGTATGAAACCACATGACCAAGACTCCTAGTGAGAGGAGGGAGGATATCCTGAAAAATGCCAAGGCCCTAGAGAACTCAGGACACCAGCCTTCTAAAGAGAAAAGGATGAATTTCAGAGCAATTTCAGCTTCTTGAGGAAAAGGTGATTGAGCAGTGCCCTCCTCACCAGCTAAGACTGAATCCAGTCCATGTTGGCACAAAGAGTGGGGTACTAGGTCACATGCTAAGGAAAATGAAGCTCAGAAAATTTGCAGAGCTAATAAATGTCAACTACGAGTCAAAGCCAGTTTTCATTCAAACTCCATTGATCTCTTTAAGTCCAAGGAAATGGGACTCTGGTCCTTTAACTTTAAATCAAAGATCTCAACAAATAACACCTGCTTAGCATTTTCGACACACAACCCCCACTTTTGAGCCTCTAGATACACTGTACTTCTCAGTTTAAATGCCTTCTTTATTCTTTAACAAAGTGTCTGACTAGCTCTGATAACATAATACTTACCTCCCTAACAGAGTATTCTTGTGACAAGCCCCACCCATGTCTAGTTACTTCTTTACTCTGGAAATTCATGTGGGTATCTCTGCACAACTGAAATGACTTATTTGCTCGCACAGTTTTGTGCTACATGTTCTTACAGATACTTGAAATATCTTTGTTCTCTATGCCTTCCAATTAAATTTTAAGTTCCATCAAAATGGGAGTTATCCCTACCTATATCAACATTTCTTTGGCAGCTAGCTCTTTTTGTGGCAAAGAATTGGAGATTGAGGGGTTGCCCATCACTTGGAGAATGTGGTATATGGTTGTAATGGATTACTATTTTGCCAGAAGAAATGACAAGCAGGACGAGTTCAGAAAAACCTGGAGAGACTTATGAACTGATACAAAGTGAAATGAGTAGAACCAGGAGAACAGTGTATACAGTAACAGAAATACAGTATGATAATCAACTGTGAAGGACTAAACCATTATCAGTAAACTAAGTTTCCAAGATAACCACACGGGACTCATGATGAAAATGTTGTCCATAGTCAAAGAAGGAACTGTTGGGAGTCTGAGGCAGATCACTGCGTACCATCTTCTACTTTATATCTTTTGTGAGACTTTTATTATATATGTGCTAGCCTGTCATGACATGAGCAATATGGAAATATGTATTGCATGAAAGTACTGATATATTAGACTATTTACTGCCTTCGGGAGGAAGGGGAAAAATCCAAGTTCTAAAATGTTAGAAAATAACTGTCAAAAATGGTTTCTACATGTAAATGAAAAAATAATTTAATTAAAAAAAAAAAGGAAAATGGGAGTCATCTCTACCATTTCCTTTCCCTCTCCCTATAGAATTCTCTGCATATAGTGTATACTCAGTAAGTGTTGACTTTTATATAAAAGTGTGTATACCTTTAGATATCAGAAACGATAGATTTTCCACACTTCAAGGATCCATGCTTTCACAGGTGAGAGTATTCTTTCCACTAATAAAACTCCTCTATTCTATAGTAGGTGGTCTATGTGAACTGCTACACTAAAAATAAAATAAAATAACCACCCTGTGCTCAATATGTTATAGTCTCTGGGAGTTTAACTAGGTCAATGTTGAGGTGACACACATACAATCTATCATTGTACCTGTATTCCATAAACTTTCCAGCTTGGAAAGTCCTACTAGAATGTACGTTGCACTAATAAAGCTTTGAGAACTTAAGTATCCAATACCTCCATGCCCCACTTTGGCACTGAAGTAGGATCATGTAGTATTAAGGGGATAAGCGTTCAGAGATTTTCAAAATAGGGTCAAGAGATCCCTTAGAGCTCTACCTAAGATTCCTACAGAAGTGGTCAGGAACCAGAAGATTATAATGCTGGAGCAGAGATCATTTAACTAGAGTTGGACCAATTTTAGGAGGTCTGTTAACTTGGATGGGGAAAAAAATACATCTTTATCTCAAAATACTTTTGTTCTTTTATAATCCTTCATATTTTATTTTATGAATATAAAAGCATTATCCTAAAAAGGGATTCATAGGTTTCACCAGCCTGACAAAGGAGTCAATGACACCAAAATGGTTAAGAGCTCCTGTGCTACAGAGAGAAATAGCTAGTAAAAACTGGGAAGGCTATTCTCAACAGAAAGATACTGAGACTATTGGAAATACCAAGAAAGTGAGAGACCATTATGTGTAGACCATGAGAAAGAGCAAATCTCAACATAAAACTTAACTGGGAATAGCAGAGGTTAGGCAGATGCCAGATGAGATTCTCAGCAGAAGTTGGGCAATCGCTAGTCATGTTTTGAAGATTATTTTTAAGTCACTGTATGTGTGTTCCCATACAGCTTCTTTTGGTATTTATATCTGAAATGCCTACTCTTCACCATCTGCACAAATGTTTTTTTCAAAACAGAAAGCACATTATGTATATCTCTCAGCATAGAGAGAAGAGAGATGAACTAGTTAGGTATGGGGTGGGGGGAGAAAACAATACTGTTTCAAAACTTGGGCTCAAATTGTTTTGAACATTCTGTTGCTTATTATTCTCCTTTACTGGTATTATACTGAGGTAGTGGGTGTGTCTGCAAGGAACTGAAAGCTAGGCTGGAACTTGACCTTATGAACCAGGAAATGGTAAATGGATTGAATGGAAAATGGAGCTTAGGGATTTGTCTTTGGGAATTAAATGGAAGGTTATAAAAGCAGGAAAGAAAGAAGTCCCCTTCTCTGGAAATATCAAAAACAAAGGGTCGGATCCACCAACCTGTTCATGATAGGAATACTGGGCAAGCTAAATTCCCTAGAAGTCACCAAAAGCACATAAAATGATTAGAAAAAGACAAGGAAAGACAGGTTGATTGGGGAAGCTCCAGATGAAGTAAAATGAAGCTTTGGGCTTACTTAAATCAAACTCTTGAAGAATGGGGAGAAATGCAAGAGTCCATAAGAATCCAACCTCCTCTTCAATGAGTACTCATTAGACTACATTGAACAAGATATTTCATCTTCCCTATCAGACATGATTGGATACCCTTTAAGTTCATATGGACTTTCATACTTTTCCTTGTTCCGACTATAGCACCATTAACCTCAAGAGAGCGAAATTCATCCTGTTCCAACCTCCAAAATTCTCTATGTGTCCAATGGCCTCCCCCACATAGATTGTATCATACTCCCTCTCAAATGGCACAAAAAATGAACCAAATAAGAAAATAAATAATTTTGTGATAGGGGTTGAAAAGGTAATAATAGAAGAAAGGAAGGTCACTGCAGATTTGTTTAACCAGGAAGGATTGCCTTGAGGAGTTGGAACTTGAGTTGAGCCTTGAAAAATTGGTTAAATTTGAATAGACAGAGAGGAGGAGGTCATTCTAAGCAAAGGGAAAAACTTGAACATCAAAGAAGTCTGCAGAAACTGAGAATAGTAAAGAAGGACTGATTCTGAGAAATATTTCCAAAGAAAAGTCAAAAGATTTGTGGATAGAGTACATAGAGGAAAGGGATAACTCAAAGATAAGAAAACTCTACGAGCTATCTATCCTCCATGCCAAAGGTGTCCTCATACCTCAACTTTGCCTTTTAAAATCCTTAGTTCCTTCAAGGCTCAACTCAGGTGCCATGTCCCATGGGGAATCTTTCCACATTACCTTTTCTACTTCAGTTAATGCCCTCTTTCTTCAATTACTTTAGACTTACTTGTATGTGTGCATGATGCCATATCTCACAAGTTAAAAGCAAACTCCTTTAATACATGCTTTAGTACTCTCTGAATTTTGTCATTGAATATCCAGCAACAAACCCAGTGTTTTGGATATGTTTAATACATATTTGTTGAATAAAATTTGTTGACTTCTGTTTACAATTACATTTGACTTAGTGAGATGGCTCAGTGGATTGAGAGCCAGGCCCAGAGTTCAGAGTTCCCCAGTTCAAATCTGGCCTCAGATATTTCTTAGCTATGTGACCCTGGGCAAGTCACTTAATCCCCATTGCTTAGCCTTTGCCACTCTTCTGTCTTGGAGCCAATACACAGTATTCATTCAAAGACAGACAGACAGTTAGGTTTTTAAAAAATAAAAATAGCTACATTAGGCTTTAGAACTGACAGTTTAGTAAGAAAAAGCTATCCTACAACCAAAGATGAGAAAAGACTTCCAGAGGTCCTCCAATTCAGCCTCCTACCATCAGATTATTCCATTTGTGTCATATAGGACACTCTAGCCTTTAAATATGTCCAAAGATGACATTCCATGACTTCCTACCATCCATGCTTAGTGTTTCACAGTAGCACTGAATATTTATCAGTTGCTTCCTCTATGTAAAACATTGGACTTCATCACCCATACTGGTCAAAACATTAGCTGATTCTAACTAAATAATTTCTTACTGACACTTTAAAAGGAAAAAACAAAACAAAACATCCGTCTCTTCAATGATCAATGGCCTCTTAAAATTCTTATTATGTTCTTGTTGTTCAACCATTTTAGTCATGTCCAATTCTTTGTGACTCCATTTAGAGTTTTCTTGGCAAGGACACTGGAGTGATTTGCCATCTCCTTTTCCAGCTCATTTTTAAAGATGAGGAAACTGAGGCAAACAGAGTTAAATAACTTTCCCAGAATCATACTAACTAGGAAGTATTTGAGGTCAGATTTGAACTCAGGAAGGTAAGTCTTCCTCCTTCAAGCCAAGCATTCTACACATATAGCTAGGCTATAAGATGGCTATTAAGTTCTTATTTTGCTTTTCCAGCTCCTACCAAGTCCTTTAACCTTTCCTCATGAAGCTCATTGGATACATACACTAAAGGAAAGAAAAGAAAATTATATGACAGAGAATTCAACCTCTTCCTATCCCGGGACTCAAGTAGCATGCCAGAGCTACTTCTCCTGCTTTAATTACATGTAAATTCAGTAGCTCTGGCTTTCTAAGTTGAGTCTCAGGCCAATGACAGGGCAGGTGTTATTTGTTAAACTCCTTGGAAGCTTAGGATGTGCCTGGAGTTCAGGACCTGAGGGTTAGAGCTTGGCTGACTCTTCTATTTCTTCTTTCCTTCAGAATTAGTTTGACGAATAAAAGGGACATCTTTGAATGCTCCAGGAATCCAGTTCATTGAAGCTCCCCTCACCCAAGCTCCCCGTGGCCCTGAGAATGAGCCCTCTGGGGAGACTCCATGAAGACAGCTTGATGGGGAGGCATATTCAGTGACCCCCAACAGAAGCCAGTAAAACTGGTTTTCCAGGTAATATCACAAATGAGGCTGTTAACATTACTAACTGACATGTATCTTCTCCCGGGGAGATCACTGTGGTTTCTGTGTCAAACTGAGACCTGCCTTTGCTGGCTGTATTTTAATGTGTAACATTCAAATTAAGAAAGGTTCAACCAAGCCCCCTCTGGCGGTTTTCCTCACATTCACTATTTTCTACACTCAGAGTCTGTTTTTGTTGTTTCCAACATCAAGATTAGTGAGGTACATTGGGTGGAAAACTTGTCTGTCCTAGCTCATGCCGTTTGTGAAGTGTAAAGTCTTATAGGGCTCAATGTAAAATTCTTTCTCGCCTCTCATTTGTTCTCCAAAGGCCATATTTTCAGAGTTCAATCTGAGCCCAGGATTGACAATCTGACACAAAGAATGATCTGATCAGGACAAAATGAATGAAAGGTACAGAAAGTAAATGGTGTAAGAACATGAAGACACAGGATCATAAGATATAGAGATAGGACCATAGAGATCAGCTATAACGGAAATGTCAAACACACAGCTCAGGAGTCGAGTGACTCTGTGGCCCACAGCACTCTGTAGAGGGAACCAAACCATATTAAAATTTTTTTAATATATTTTATTTGATCATTTCCAAGCATTATTCGTTAAAGACATAGATCATTTTCTTTTCCTCCCCCCCACCCCCCATAACCGACGCGTAAATCCACTGGGCATTACATGTTTTCTTGATTTGAACCCATTGCTTTGTTGATAATATTTGCATTAGAGTGTTCATTTAGAGTCTCTCCTCTGTCATGTCCCCTCAACCGCTGTATTCAGGCAGTTGCTTTTCCTCGGTGTTTCCACTCCCTTAGTTTATCCTTTGCTTATGAATAGTGTTTTTTTTCTCCTAGATCCCTGCAAATTGTTCAGGGACATTACACTGTCATTAATGGAGAAGTCCATTACATATTAAATTTTAACTGGGAAATGTTTGACAAAATATCTGAAAATAAAGCATAGATAATATTTGGTTTTCTGTGTCAACATAAAGGCCCTGGGGATCTTTATGTATAATCTAGTGGCCCCCATTTCTATTTTAAAAAACAACACCAAAACAACACTTACCTTTTGCCTTAGCATCAATAATAAATATTGGTTCCAAGGCAGAAGAGCACTAAGGGCTAGGCAATTGGGATTAAGTGACCTACCCAGAGTCACATAGCTAAAAAGTATCTGAGGTCACATTTGAACCCAGGACCTCCTATCTCCTCTCTAGATGTGACTATCCACTGAACCACCTAGCTGCCCTGCCCCTATTTCTCTTTGAGCTTGAAAATACTGATCTAAAGCAATACTTCATTTTACATGTTGCAGGGGGTTTGCTAACCTACCTGTAGCCACTCCACAAATGAAGGTGTGGGTGATGCTTTTTCAAAGTGAAAATGTACCTCTCGGGTGTTCTCAAGGACTAACACACCAAATTTCAACCCTTCAGCTTTGCTACTACATTATTACCTTATTAATTTCCTTCCAGGTACAAAGGCTACCTAAGAGATCGTCTCAGAAAGTATTTAAATAGGCAAATGTCCATTAATTACTATCATTTCTCAGCTTCCTCTTCATCTCCCCTATAAAACTATAGTGCCCTTTCCAATAAGCTTTCTCTCCTCTTTGTCTCGAGCCCCAAATTTTGGGGTTTTAACAAACACAAATGTTATTAGCTACATAATGTATTCACAATTACAAAGAGTACCAAGACATAGGTAAATATTTCAACAATGTGTTGTCTGAGGGAGGGAAAAAGAAACTACAGTCCTCTCTGTGTCTTTCAGAAGAGCAGATAGGGGAGGGAGGAAAATTTTGTTTCTAGCCAACTGCTAACCCACTGGAATCACTAGAACAATCATCAGTAATTTAGTTCTGTTGGAGTGGTGGTAGTTAAAGTCTCTCTGGAGTTCTCTTCAGAAGGTATCTTCTACAATCTTCTCCAAGGACTCTCTCAAAGGTGACAGTAAGTTGTCCCCAACTCCCTCCCAAACTTGTTCTATCATTCCAATTAACTGTAATCTCTCACAGTCTCCTTTTCAATAAGAGTTAACTCTCCAAGCCTCCCCATCAAGGAGGTTCTTGGGCCTCAGTGCTTCACATGGATTCCCTCAAATATGAAAGTTAATTGTAAGTCCCCAGGATTCTACTCCCTTTACCTGAAAAGTACAGTAAACAACAATTACCTTTTCTTGGAGGATCTCTTTAACCTAGGATTAAATACTGATGAGGAAACTGAGGCTCAGAAAGAGAAATTATTAAGGATCATAGATCTGGGAGGGAGTAGCCTCAGAGACCATTTCGTCCTGTCCTTTCATGGTATACACAATTAAACTAAATCCCAGGAAATTCAAATGACTTGCCCAAGTTCACGAGATTATTTAGTGGTAGATCCCGAATTCAAGCCAAGGTCTCCCAGCTAGATCCAATCCCTTTTATAGAATACCAAGTAGACCACAATGGTCAGGAAAGGTATCATGGAGCAATTGACTCACAGTTAGCTTTCCTGGCCAAATTATCCTTTCCATATTCTAAAACAGGTTTGACTGGCTATCATTGACTTATATGGGTGAATTTAGTGAGCATCTAGGGCATGAATTTCATAAACTCTGGGATTAAAAGATTAAATAATCAGAAACCTAGAAAACTCTATACTTGGCCTTGAAAACCTTTCTGGTAGGACTTACTCTAGGATTAATTTAGTGGAAGAGAAGACAGAAGTCCAATACCCTTAAAAAGTCTAAAACCTTTCTTGTGGGAAAGATAAATCAGCATGTTCTTCTGAATCTCTCATTAGCTTACCTGTTGTCTCTGAAAAATATTTTTAAACCCTTACCTTCTGTCTTAGAATCAATACTAAGTATTGAAGGAATGGTAAAGGCTAGGCAATTGATGCTATGTGACTTGCCAAGAGACACAGTTAGAAAGTGTCTGAGGTCAGATTTGAACTCAGGACCTCCCATCTCCAGGCCAGGTTCTCTCTCCACTGAGCCACATAGTTGGCCCTCAGAAAAATTTTGATCCAGACTTATCCCGAATCATTGGATCCTTCTCTTCTGAACTCCTCAAATACACAATATTTATCCTCTGAACAATCAACATCTTAAGTATTGCTACTGGAATTCTTTGGCATCCTACCTATTCTTCACTTAATTGGGGGTCAAGAGTTCAGAGATATGACTCCCATTTTTCCAACCCTGGAAACCCTCTTTTTTCTATTCTTTTCTGTATGTTGTATTAGTGAGTGTTTCTTCAACCTTTCCTTTTTCAGGCAGAAAAAACGAGGACCAGACTTCCCAAGTGTGTGAAATACCATATGTCTGTTAATCTATTTATCATTGAAAGTATTCTCTCCAGATTTTCTTCCTTTTCTATGATTTAAAAAAGTAGATCAGAACTGCCTTTTATGAAGCTAACCATGACCTCATCTGCTCCCTCAAGTAGTGTCTTCTTCAAATGATTCCCTGACCCTTCTCTGCAGGGCCTGTGATTATGGTTGCCTAGCTCCTCTCCCCATTGCCCAGTTAAAGCGAATCATTTGTGGTTCTCAGCAGCCACTGTCAGACCATTCCCCACTGCTGTTTATCCATCCCACAGGTCAGTGACTGTCTCTATTTTCAGCACTGTTAGAAGTTCTTTGCAAGAGATTGGAGTTTTATTCTCCTGTCTACTCAGATTTACTCCTTCTTCAACTGCCTGGGCATCAGTTAACTATAATTATTGCTAACTGTTTCTTTTAAAGATGGGTTATTTCCTTTTTCGAGGGGAATTGAGAGAAGGAATGAAAAAAGAATTTCTGTAGTCTTCAGGTGTTTTGTGACTATAATCTTTCCTTAACTTTCAGTGATTTGTGGAAGTAGTTTAGTTACCCTAGATCTTCTGGTCATAGGATTATAGATTTAGAACTGGAAAGGATCTTAGAGAGCTAGCATTTCTAGAAAGCTTTAAAGTTCACAAAGTGCTTTATATAATCTCATTTGAGCCTCACAGCAACCCTGTGAGGTAAGTGCTATAATTATCCCCAGATAAGGGGATAAGGAAAAGGAAAAAAAATTATAAACACAGATCAGGAAACTGGAGCTGGAAGATATTGAGTGACTTGCCCACATTCACAGAGCTAGTTGGTACCCGAGTAAGGATTTGAACTGGAGTCTCTCATTTTATAAATGAAGAAAATGAGGCCAAGAGGAGAACTAAAGAAGGTCACACCACTAGGAAATAGCCAAACAGCCATTTGAACTCAACTCCTCAGACTTCAAGTCCAGTGATCTTTGCTCCATACCACAGTGCCTCTTAGTAGAGTCACTGGTCCTTTTCTACAGGATGTTTGGCCACCTTTCTGCCCTTTTTTTTATTTTTTTTGGAGTAATTGGTTCCTTTTTCCTCCTTGGCTTCCTTTCACCAGCCAACTTTCAACATCCCCCTCCCTGCCTACTCCATCTTTGATGTACAAGAAGTCATATAACTGGTTCTGACATGTGATTTATGACACTTATTCTGATCCCACGCTCCTCCAGATGAAGAGGCCTCCACCTTGGTTTCTTATATGGTTCACCCTGCCCTGGTTCTTCATGGACTTTACTCAGTAGTTCTGGTCAAGCTTTCCTAAAAGAACAGGAAATTTTCCAGGACTTAGCTGTGAATTACCACCAATTACTCTAACAGTAATTACTTAAGCACTTCTTATCCTGGCTAGTGGACTGTTTTGTTGTTTTGCCAGAAGTAAAAACAAAGGTCAGAAGTGTGTGGACCTTATAAATAATAATGATAATAGCTAGTATTTATATGCTTATTTAAAGCTTGCAAAACACTTTACAAAGAGTATCTCATTTTTTTTTCCTCAATAACCCTGGGACTACTGAGACCCCCATTTTACAGAGAAAGAAACCAAGGCAATCATGGTTACTGGGACTTGCTCAGGGTCATACAGCTAAGTAAATATCTAAGGCTAGATTTGAACTGAGATTTTCTTGACTCCTGTCCAGTGCTCTATTAAGTCCCTTGGCTGTTAGTAATAAAGCATTGAAGTACGGAGTTGAGAAGTTACAATGGGGCAAATATACATGTGTATATCCGAATGTATGCATATTGTTAAATATCTATTATATAATAATGTACATATAATATATAAAATTAATATGTTTAATATATAACAATATAATATATTTATGTAATAAGGAAAGATTACAATGATGATATTAATGGTGATGATGATAGCTTACATTTAGATAGTGCCTTATGGTTCAAATATACTTAAAAAAAAAACTCTTACCTTCCATCATAGAATCAATTTTGTCTATTGATTCCAAGGAAGAAGAATGGTAAGGACTAGGCAGTGGAGGTTAAGTGACTTGCCCAGGGTCACATGGCCAGAAAATGTCTGAAGCTAGATTTGAACCCAGAACCTCACAATCTCTGGTTCTTGTTCTCAGTCTGCTGGAGCACCTAGTTGCCCCTCAAAAATACTTTCCCATACATATTTATCTCATTGAATCCTCACTGTCATTCTGTAAGGCAAGTAGTGTAAATATGATTACACCCATGTTATAGATAAGGAAATAGAGATTCAAAGAAGTTAAGTGACTTGAACTAAAATTATAGCTATCAAGTCACAGAGCTGGTACTAGAACCCACATCCATTGTTTCCAAGTTTGGCCCTCATTTCTCTTCTTTCTACTGTCCTTTAACATCTTACTTTGAAAGAAGACCAAAGGCAGCCATAGGGCCAATGGGAAGACTTGGGGAGTAGAGGAGTGGAGATTGAAGCAGATGGCTAAGGGAACAAGAGAAATGGGCCAGGATTTCCTATTCATCATGTCAGGGCCTGGCAGTGCATAAAGAAGACCCTAGGTTTAGATTCAAGTAAACCACTTTCCTAGCAGCTCTTCTACCTGATGGACTACTGCTGTACTCTGTGATTTCTCCCATATGCTAACAACCTATGTACATTTTCCTTTACCTTCTCAAGTGCTTGGCCAACATTTTGTGACATCTAATTTCTTGTGTCAACTCAGAAATCACTGCCATTCTCTTTTTCATCTTCATTATAATAATTTTGATTGATGTGGATAGTTTCCATACCGTGAGTTCCCCATATCAATGAAATCCCAGGTATAGACCAGCACAGTAGTCAAATATATTGATTTCAAAGGCCTATTTCTCCTCCTACTCTTCTTCCTTTCTTCCCTGTATACCTTTTGCCAACTGAATCAATGGTGCTAAGGAGGTGGGGGACTGTTTTCTGGTGCCATCTCAGGAAATTAAGAAATTTATAAGTATGTCTTAGAATTATGAAGGTTAGGAACTGCTGGACAGAGAAAGAAAGAGAGAGAGAGAGAGAGAGAGAGAGAGAGAGAGAGAGAGCGCAGGGATGGCATAGAAAGTTGCTCTTTGATGACTGGCATTCATGATGAAAAGAAAGACATAAGTCCTTTAAAATAATTTTTTTAATTGTTTGTTTTGTTTTTAGAAATGAGTGCCTCTAAGGAAAAAATAACAAAACCAAAAATGCTTACAGACATTAAGAAGTGATTAAAGGGCCAAAGAACATTTAAACTAAAAAAACTGAAAGGTGCAACTTTTATGTAAGCAGGAAGCAATGAGACCTTGAATAAGAGCAAATGTGGTAGAAATGGGAAGGAAGAGATAGATTTGAGATTTGAGGTGGTAAAATCTATGTGATGGTATGTCAGATGTTGGTTTAAAAGGTAAGGAAGAAGTTGAAGATAACATAATTTGAAGCTTAGGTAACTCAGAGAATGTCAGTACAATTAACATAAATAAGGAAGTTGAAGATGAGGAACTAGTTTGGAGGGGTGGGAAATGGGGAGATGCCAAATTCAATTTAGGACTTATTGAGCTTCAGATATTATCTGAAATCCCACTTGGAATTATGGGTATGACACTCAGATATAGTAGAGATAGTAACCATATAGATTTGGGAGTTATTCATATCCAGGATATAGCTAAAGATAATGGAATAGGTAAAATCACTAAAAGACAGCATACAGAGAGAAAACAGACAAAGAAAAGGTCTTAAGGGAATTCTATATTTGGGGACAATAGCAAGAAAAACAATCAGTAGCAAAGACAAGGAATAGTCAGAAAGATAGGTGAACCAAGAAAGTTGTACTACACAATCCAAGAAAGAGTTTCAAGAGGGGAAAGGTGGTCAAAAGCATCAAATGCTGCAAAGTAGAAAAGGATGATGACTTGATAAAAAGCCTATTGGATACAATAATAGGAAGGTTTTTGATAACTCATGTTCAAAAGACTGGTGGGAAAAGAACTCAGATTGCAAAGGGGTAAGGAAAAGGTGATTACGAAAAAAATGGAGATGGTAAATATTGCCATTTTCTTTCTACAGAAATTTGGCTATTAAGTTAAGGAGAACTGAGGTTTTACTCAAAAATATGACAAGATAAAAAGAAGTTCAATAGGAGAAAAATAAAGTTTTAGGCAAAGAGAATAAAGTCAAGGGAAAGGGAGTGACATGATGAAAAGAGAGAAAAGATAATTGATAGAATGAGGCTCCAGGAGATTGGAGTATAGAGAAGGTTGGAATAGAATTAAAGGTATAGAAGGAAGGGCTATACTTGGAAAGGACAAGGAATACTTTTCCTTTTAGGCAAAAAGGAAGAAAAGATGGATGATAAAGATGCAGAAATCTTTTGACTTAAGGGAAAGATCATTGATCATATGTGTATAATTAGAATTTTGTACCCCAGGATTTCATTTCCCAGAATCCCACTTCCATCCTTACATTTTGGAGATAAGAGTTCTGTAACCCCACCCTTCTTCACTTTCTCCTCCCCCTTTTGTGGTCTGGTAAACTGCTCTTTAGTCAAACTTTATCTATTTCCTTTACTTCAAGTGATTATTAATAAATTTTATAAAATATAATACTTGGAGTTATTAGATATTAATTTTAATCTAATGTATGCTAAGAGGTAGAAAGGTGACAAGGTAATGTAGAGATATGAAAAGAATGATTCTAATATGGTAGATCTGAGCTTTCTGGAAAAGATAATATCAAAGTAAATTATGTGAATATTGGCAGCATCACCCTACTAATGTGGTGAATACTACCTTCTCTAACTTCAGTTAACCATCTACAGTTAAATTTTATTTTATTTTTTCTCAATTACATGTAAATAAAATTCTTAATATTAATTAAAAATTTTCAAGTTCCAAATTCTCTCCCTCTTTCTACTCCCCACTCCTTGAAAAGTCAAGGAATCTGATATTGATTATGCATGTGCAGTCATGCAAAATATTTCTATATTAGCTATGTTGCCAAAGAAAATGCAGACTAGAAAAACAAGACTAATAAAGAGGATTTAAATAGAATGTTTTGAGCTATATTCAGATGCCATCAGTTCTTTCTCTAGAGGTGGATAGCATTTTTCATCAGAAGTCCTTTGGAATTGTTTTGGATCATTGTACTACTGAGAATAGCTAAGTCATTCTCAACCTATCATCATACAATATTGCTATTATTGTGTACTATTTTCTTTTGGTTCTGCTCATTTTACTTTGGATCAGTTCACATAAGTTCTTAAGATTTTTCTGAAACCATCCTGCTCATAATTTCTTATAGTACTAGAATATTCTATCACAATCATATACCACAACTTGTTCAGCCATTTCTCAATTGATAAATATACTTTCAATTTCCAATTCTTTGCCACCACAATGAGCTGCTATTTTTTCTTTAACATAGAGGTCCTTTCCTTTTTCTTAGATCTTTTTGGAATACAGGCCTAGTAGTATTTCTGGGGGAAGAGTATGCACAGTTTTATATCCCTCTAGGCAGAGTTCCAAATTGCTCTTTAGAAGAGTTAGATCAGTTCTTGATTCCACCAACACAGCATTAGTATCCCTTTTTTTCCCCATCTCCTCCAATATTTGTTATTTCCCTTTTCTATTGTATTAGCCAATCTGATAGGTTTGAGGTTGCTTTATTTTGCATTTCTCTAATTAATAGTGATTTAGAGTGGTTTTTTTAAATATGATTATAGATAGCTTTGATTTGTTCTTCTGAAAACTGCCTATTTATATCCTTTGACCTTTTGTCAAATGGGAAATGACTTGTATTCTCATGAATTGACTCAGTTCTCTGTATTGAGAAATGATAGCCATTTTTTTTCTGGAAAAAAAAAAACCTTTGTTATAAAATTAATAAGATAATTATATTTATCAGAAAAATGTTTTAAGTAACAAGTAAATTTTATTATATCTATAAAAGAGGAGCATTGCTGTATATAATGAATTGTGTTTTCATATGTCCTTTTCTTCTTTGCATATTAAAATGTTTTCTTGTTCAATAATTTTTACTAAAATTAAATTACTTTTAAAAATATAATTAAATGCTCTTTTGTACAAAATTGCACAAAAATATTACTACTGTCAGTCCCCCAGAGGCATTTGTAGTCTCAGATATAACCTTAGATTTTTATTTCCGAAGAAAATAGCATCAATCTACTTTGGAATTGGGGACTCTTGAGCTAATGCTTAGGAAGATAGCCACCCATAGATTTATCCTCTAGAACCCTGGGAATGATAACTGACTTCCTTCTGGGGTGCTCAACTGGCCAATGGCCATTTAAGTTGAGTTTGAGGTGTTATTTAGGTACTAAATTGCCTATTAGGTGTTGTACCAGAGTCATCTCAAACATAGCAGTTCAAAACATATCATTATTCCCCCTTAAAGAAACAACTCCTATACCGAACTCCCCAATTTCTGCAGAAGGCATCACTCTTCTTCCAGTCTTCCCAGGTTTGTAACCCAAGCATTATTCTCACCTGCTGGCTTTCCATATCACTTCTAGAACAAGATCTTCTGGTTTGTATTTTAAAGCCCTTTACAACTTGGCTCTAACCTATCTTTCTAACCTCATGGACTCTTCAGTCCAGTCAAACTGCCCTTCTCTCTTCCCCCAAAGGTACTCTTTCTCCCTCTCCTTGTCTTTGTATGAGCCATGCTCCTTGCCTAGAATACAGTCCTTCCTTCCCTCCACCTCATGGAATCACTAACTTTCTTCAAAACAAAGTTCAGGTACCAGCTATTACCCAATTCCTTTCCTGACTTCCCCAACTGGTAATGCCATCTCTCCTAACTAACTTATTTAACCACCTTGTATTTACTTTGAATCTCTTTTACATATATTTGTTCTGTACATATTTACATATATCTTCTTCCCCAACAAAATAGAAGCTTTTTAAGTGCAAAGATTGTTTCATTTTTTTCTCTTTGTTTCCCTACCTATAAGACCAGTGCACATTGTAGACCCTTAGGAAGTGACTAAGTTAATGAGAGACTGACACAACAGAAGGATGGAGGGATTTTAGGTTATGGTAAGGGGAAAAAAATGCTTTAGGAGGAATGAAGCAGAAAGAGTTAGAAGTTCAAAAACCATCAAAATTATTGTAGCAAATGATAAATATTAGTTTCTTTGTTGACTTTGTTTTTCAAAGAAGAGACTCATTAAGGCCAAAGATTAGGTCTTCTTTCATTTGATCTCACAGATATACAACATATCTATATTTCCCAAATTAATTAAACAATTTGGAATGAGAATTAATAGGAGTTGAATGCTCAGGGGTCTGCCTATTCAACAGTCATTTTATAATTTTGTAAACGTTTTTTGTAAATTTTGTATATACAAATATAAATATTGTAAATACCTTAGATACACACTACCCAGTATTTTAACTGAGGTATTTTAATGCTTTATTTATAATCTTTTGTATATCCATTTGTCACTTTCCCTTACCTTATATCTTAAGGTAAGGATTTATCTATCTACCCACCAAACTCTGCCATTAAACAAAGAATTACATTCAAACAAATAAAAAATAAATCCATTACACCAACCCTCTCTAGCAACAAATGCCTTACTCTGTATTTAAAATCTTCCACTTTTCTACCCAGAGACAGGAAGCATACATACTTCACTCTCAGTCCTCAGAAGCAATTATGGTTTATTGCACTAATTAGAATTCTAAATTCTTTGTTTTGTTTTCTTTACATTAATGTGATCACTGGATACATTCTCTGGTTCTGCTTACTTTGTTCTGCATCAATGCACAAAAAGCTGCCAAGATTTCTCTGAATTCTACATATCTGTTGGGGGATTTTGGTAGAATAATATTCTATTCTTGTTCATATGCCACAATTTGTTCAGTGATCCTCAGTGGTTGGATAATTACCTCCCTTCAAATTATTTGCTATCATAAAAAGGTACTAATATAAATATTTTTATATATTTAGTACCTTCCTCACTGCACTTGATATCCTTGGAGCACATGCTTAGTAGTTGTATCACTGGGAAGAGTCAGTAAACTGTTTTGAAGGGCTTCTATCTTCTGTCTTGTCAATCAGTCAATATATTTATTAAATGCCTGCTATGTGCCTGTCATTGTGCTAAGCACTGGTTACAAAGAAAAGCAAAAGATAATCTCTGATCTCACAGCCTAGAAGCTCACAGTACAATGGATGCCTCTGTTTTATAAAACACTGGTGAGTCTTTAGGAGAATTTTGTTTACAGCTGAGATTCAGGAATTGCAGAATATAAAAATAATTAATGGAATACATGAATACTGGGGAAAAAAACTAGAGCTTACTCATAAGTGTGGGAACTTCTTCCACTAAGGCAGATTATGGTATATAACTTTTCTAATTAAGTCATAAGGAGTTGCCTGAGACTAAAAATTAAATGAAGTGAGGCAGGTAGTAATGGTTAGAAGCAAGACTTGAACTCAGATCTTCCTTATTCCAAGTCCCACAATCAAAATATTGAATCATAATGCCTCCCAGTCAATGGAAAAGAAAAGGAAATTTGTGATGGTTAGTGATATTTAAATGACATCCCCAAAAGATGTTGAGACTGGAATGGTTTGCCATTTCCTTCTCCAGTTTATTTTTACAGATGAGGAAACCAAGACAAACAGGCTAAGTGACTTGCCCAAGATCACACCTCTAGTGTCTGAGGCTAGATTTGAATTCATGAAGATTCCAACCCCAGTGCTCTATGTACTGTGTCACCTAGTACCCCCAATTCTACAGCTTATTAGAAGTAGTATAAGTTTCAATTATCACTGTCATTTCCTACCCTGTACTCCTCCATACAACCTCAGTTCCCTCATCTGGTAAATGAAGGGATTGGATAAAATTATTTCTGAGACCCCTTCTAGTTCTAATTCCTATGATCCTAAGAGTTTCTATTGTTACAGTTATGCTTGAAGGAAGATATGTTATGTCATGAGGTTGGGTTATTTGAGTCCAAATGTTCAGACATAAGGACAAGTGATGAATGATGGAAAGGAAGGGAGTCTGGTTCACTTGGTTCTATTTATATTTCAAGTAGGTATGTTTACATTTAGAGCTATTTGCCCTTGATTTCTCTCTCTCTTTTTTTTTTACCTCCCAATGTTTTCATTCCATTGTAATCTGCCTGTAGCTTTATATATTAAACTATAGAATACAGAGAAACTCCATTTCCAAGAAGTATGCAAAGGAGTGTTTGGCAATGAAATTAGGTTATACTGTATCATTAGCATTAATAAATACTAATTCTTACAGAATGCATCCAGTGGCCTCAGCACCTGCTCATATGCTATTCTTGAGCCAAAGCTTTAGGAAATGACTATGAGTCATGGCGATATCCACTTGTATTTGCTGAGCTATAGCCACTGGGTAAGAAACCAGTCATTGGTATACGTTGTTATCCAACAGTCCATTGGTTGGAATTCTCTAGTACTTTTCCTATAGTGGATTCTTGGTCATAAGAGATTTTATGGTAATATGATTCCTCATGACTCTTTGCCACAGTCCTGAGTGCCTTTACTTTGCTAAACATTTTGTGTTTGTATTGACTTAAGAGTGAACTGTTTAATTGAGTTAGATATGTAAAGATAGCCTATTTGATCTGCCTTTAGGGCAGAGTAAACAAAAACCAAACACATACACAAGGAATGTATTAAAGGACTCCCTGGCACTTTGAAGAAACTCAGATGTTTGGATGGGGTGAACAGTTTGTTGCACAGTGGTTCTGTGTTTATAAATCTCAAGCAGACCACACAGCACAGAATATCTAAGAGAAGTGATTGTCACTCCTCTTGCAGTCATTCCCTAAAGGTTGGGCTTTCCAGTCTCCTTCCAGTCATCTAAAACTCCCCAATCCTACTTTGTTGTTCTAGCTACTGGAATACCTTAATTCAGTTCCCAGCCTTGATGCTTGCTAGCTTTGTCAGTTTGGGCAAATGACATCTCTGAGTCTCAGTTTCTTTTTAGTAAAATAAGAGTGATGATGACATTTTCACTCCCTAATTTATAGGGTTATCTTGAGTAAAACCTAGCACTTTATTTTCAGAGGCAGAGCCTGTAGTCCTTCAAGCAGATAAGAGAGGCCCCAGGAAGATCAGACACACAGCAGGTAGCTAGGAACTGAAGGCACTCTTCCCATCACTGGCCAATTACCCTGGGTATTTGCTTGCCCTAATCTCTACCCTGATTGCCTCCATATCCTGGAGCAGATAAGACAAATGGTATTTCCATGGTTAGTCCCCCAAACACAAATGTACAACACAAAACAAATCCTCAGACATCCTTTTGACCCAAGGGACAACACTACGAGTTGTAGAGAATTTCTACATGAGGATGAAAACCTCCAGGAACCAATAAGACATTAACTTACCTCTCTCAAGATCCCTTCACACTCTCAGAAGATTCATCCTCATTTTGAATCCTCTTCCATTACAGAATGATGTTAAACCATCCAGAATTCTGGTGGTTTACTACAAATACCACCTATCTTTATATAACTTGGGGTAATTACCATTCTCTCCACTCCCTTCCAGCCCTTCCACTCCTATCCCCTTTTCTATTCTACACCTAAAGAAACAGTGTATTTTTATTTTTTTTAATTTATATTACATATTGACATATTATACCCATGTTTATATATTTTATTTTTCAGTATTCCTACAAAGATTCAGAATTCTGGTATACTATTAATTTCCCCACTTTTAAGGTATAGGCATTTAGTGATTCTCTGTCTCCTTTTCTGCCACTATCTGCCAACTTTCCAGAAAACTATGTTATTTTTCTGGTTAATGTCCCTCCCCAATTTCCATCTTTTCTACATGAAAGGATGGTGCCCCCTATCCTCATTAGAGGTGAGAATAGGGATTAAAGCTGTGATTTCAGTAATCTAAAGAACTTCTAAGTGTGGAAATTCCCTCTGCCAATATAGGTCAGCACCAGTCTTAGAGAGTTGTCTAGATCTAAATAAGTGACCCAGGGTAACACAGTAACATTTGTCACAGATTGGATTGAATCCACGCCTTCCTGATGTCAAAGTCAGCTCTCTATCGATTCTGGAATTCTGCCTCTCTGGAGATGTGCTAGAGGCAGTCTTACCTTCAGTAGCAGTAGGTCTTGTCTTTAGGGTTGGGTTTCCTGGTCACTCTCTATTGTTTTCTATCCTTTTGTCACTAGCAATCACTTCTGACCAAAGGTAGGCACTTAGTACATCTGGTCTAGAAGAAGGCTAAGGTTTATTGTCAGGGAATAAATAGTTAGTTCTCCCTTTCATTGGGGCAAATGAGCTAGCAATGGCATTTGCCATGTCAGCACCATTTGCTGTTTAGGTATGTTAACTAATAAGAACAAGTAGTTTTAAACAAAGAATTTTTCTATAGAATGAAAAGATTGACCATAAAATAGAAAGGGTTTGTACTCAAAAGCAGAAACCTTGAATATAATTTTCAAAACAAAACTAAAAGAAAAAACACCTATTTCTCTTGATTATTATTATCATCTTAGGTTTTAGTTTCACTGAAGAAGCATTATCCTTTTACTAAGATTTTTTCCCCCAAAGAATTGTTGACAATAAACTATGAGATGACATACAACATGTACCATCCACTGGTCTATGGAAGCTGATTTGGTTAACTTCTTCTTAGAACACACAATCTGGAATTACCCTTGTGTTTTCAGTTGCCTTACTGTAAGCCAGATGGGACTTAAAACAAAAAAAACTCAGTGTTAAGGGGAAGCTCATGTTTACTTTCTCCCTCAGGACCTATGCTTATGGTCACTTTGGTTGGTTATTGTATACTTCTAAAATCTCATTTGATTTGATCACCATCATGAACCAACTTAGCTGGGCAATTTTAGAATCATAGAATGTCAGAGTTGAGAGGAACCTCAGTGGGCATATATTCCAACTGAACCCTGAAAAGGAATTCCATCCTTAAAAGTAATCAATTAATGATCAAATTTTTTTGAGCATTTCCAATGTCCCAAGTACTATCCTAGACTCCAAAGTGGGATACCCTCAAAGAGCTTACATTCTAGTAGAGGGAATAACATGTTTACAGATAATTTTAAAATTAAAATAGTGATTTCAGGAAGTGGCACTACTGAAAAACTAGGGAAATCAGGGAAGACCTGTTGAAGAAGATGGTGCCTGAGCACAAATGAGATAATATTTGAAAAAGCACTCAACATTGCCTGGCATGAAGTAGATACTTAACAAATAAATAAATAAGCTCTTCTCTTCCCATTACCTTCTACTTTGATCTGATCTTTGAAAGGGACTAGGGAATTCAAGAGGGTAAAACAAGGAAGGAAAGCATTTCAAGCATGGGCATCAGTTTGTGTAAAGGCACAGGTGGGAAAAGGAATGTCCTCAACAGGGAACATTATTGACAAGTGACAATTCTCCTTCTACTGAAGTACTTTAGCCAGAAGGAAATCCACTGCTTCTTGTGACAGTTCCTGAGGGTTGTTGCTAATAGTTAGAAATTGTTATACCAAGCCTAAATCTCCCCATCTGCATCTTCCATTCATTCCTTGCTTCTTGTTCTACCCTCCAGGACCAAGCAGAATATTCCTTTTTCATTTTACCACCCTTCAATTACTTGAAAACAGTTCACAACCCCTGCCAGTGAATTTTCCTCACATTTCTACCCTGAATAAATGTTTAATGAGCACCTGCAATGCATCAGATTCTGTGGTAGTTAACATGCAAAGATAGTTTGTTGTCCTCACAAAGCTTACAGTCTAATAATGGAAGAAAAGAAATGGATGCAAATAATTACAATCTGAGGAATTATATAGGAAAATGAAATGAGAATTCAGAGGTCTGAGAAACAATTTTTGGCTGGAAGAGATGAAATGGGATGGAGAGACCAAGTTAAGCCTTATAGAGGATATTTAATCTGAGTCTTAAAATATAGGTAGGGGGTTGTTAGGTACAGACATTGAATGGAGAGGAAAAGATCAGTGAGAATTCCAGAATGAAGGGAATTCAAGGGCAAATATACTGAAATGGTAAAAAGTAAAATATATTTAAGGGAAGACAGATGGATCTGAAAACATAGCCGATATATAGGAAGCAGTATTAAAAGGGCTGGAAATGTAAGTTGAATTTATTTTATAAAGAATCTTGAATATCAAGTGAAAGAGTCTGAAATGTATTTGATAGACAATGGAGAGCCACTGGATGTTTTTGAGCTTTGGTATAATTTGAACAGAGGTACTGCTTTATTAAAATTAATTTAATATTTAAGATAGATTAGAAGGGGCAGAAAGTAAAGCCAGGGAAACCAAGAGGAGGTTATTGCAATAACAGGCCTTAACAATAATGGTAGAGAGAGCAGGAAGGCAGGCCTGGGTTCAAGAGATATTATGAAGGTATAGTGACTGGTGATAGAATTTAGAAACTGGACAGCTTGGGGAACACAAGATGGGATAAATTTAAAGATAACTCTGAGGGAAGTCAGCTGAAAGAGTAGTAGGTTTGGCAAAGAATATGATCACAACTCTGGTTCTGGATGGTTTGTAAAGAGACAACCAGGTGGAAGCTTCTAATAGGCAGTCAGAATTTGTAAAAGAAAGTGAGTTTAGCACAATGACTTTAGGAATTATTTATGTATAATGAAGCTTTGGTAGTATGAAATTATAGGGGGAAACAATGTTAGAGAGAGAAAAGGGTGCAGAAGACAGAATCCTGGGGAATACCAACTTTAGGGGCTGGATGAAGTAGAAAAGAAATAGACAGAAAAGTGGAAAACAAATATACTAAAATGTCCCATAAGGCAGAAGTGAAGAATTTCAAGAAGGTGAGAGTGGTCAACATTGCTATATTCTGAGGAGGGATCAAGCAAAGTAAGGATTACTAAGAAACTACTGGGTTTAGAAATCAGTAGTTCCCTAGTGACCTTGGGTGGAGATATTTCAGAAGAAAGAAAGAATTTAAAAGTCAGCTTGCAAGTAATTAAGAAATTAATGAGTCTGAAGACAGTAAGTGTAGGCCCACCATTTGGACAAGTTTAGTAGCTAGAAAGAAGGGGGGCGGGGATTGAATGGAAATTTGAAAAAAGAGCGTATGACAGGGTCAAAGAGTGATTTCTTTAAGGGCAAGGGGACTTAAGCATTTTTGTATGTAGAAGAAAAGTAAGTAGTAGAGAAAAAGATTAAAGAAGCAAGAAATAAAAGATGAGGAAAACATTTTTCTCTGACATGAAAGGAAAGAAAGAATAAAAAGGAATGAAGAAAATAACTTACTTTCCTTTAGGCAATTAAGAGATCATTCGTGGCTTTGGAGAGAGTAGTTTCAGTTGTATAAGGAAGTCTGAAGCCAATTTCAAAAGATTTAGAAGAGAATAAGGGAAAAGACATTTGGAATTATGCAAGGAAATTATTAAATTATTTATCTCCTTTATCCCAGTGAACCTTAAGGAGATCAATGACAGAAAGATCCCATTTATACCAAAATATCAAAAGCAGAAAGTCTTTGTGGTAGCAAAAAACTGGAATCAAAGTGTATATCCAATGTTTGGGAAACTATTGAACTAATTGTGGGAGATAATTTGATCAACATATACAATAACTACAATAATTTAAATAAGTACCACATAAATGGCAACTGAACTCAGAATATATACAGTGATCACTATTGAATATAGAGGTCATATAGCTAAAAATGTCAAATGTGACAGATACTGACAAGTATGATCGCTGCCTTGATTGCTTTTGATTGACTGTTTTTCTTTTTATATAGGAGGATCATGAGATGGGTCAGAAGAGGGAGGAAGGATATATAGAAAAAGGATTGTGATATAAACAATAAAAGGATTAATAAAGCATAACAAAAGAATCCATGGTCACTTCCCAATTACGGTAAAGATTTGGGGTAACAGCTAGAGGAACTACAATAAAAATGACAACAATATTAATAGCAATTGTTGGAATTTAGATAGTTCATTAAGGTGTGCAAAGCATTCTCCATCTTTTGTCTTATTTGAGCTTGGCAACAGTTTTCTAAGGGAGGCTGTACAAGTATTATCCAAATATTATAGATCATGAGACCAAAATTAAGGAAGGATGAGTAATATAGTTACATAGCATCAGAAGTATAGACCGAGGGTTTAGACAGAACTTACTCAAAAAATCCTTTCTCTACACAAAAAACAGAAATGATTTCTTCTAGATGGGAAAAAGGAAGAGTTAATGTGTCTTTGTCTCTTTAGTTCATTGAATTAAATCAACTGTCTCCTGAGCAGAAGCTATGTGCCTCATCTGTCTTAGTACTGGATGCTCATTCTTAGATCTGGGCACATAAGAGCATATTAAATAACAGATAAGATTTGTTTCAAGTTTCAAGTGAAAAATAAAAATGGAGATCTTTAGGAGGAAGGTTTATTTGGGGGTTTCCAGGCAAGAAGAGAAAGAAAATTTCTATTTGGTTTTCTTTGTTTCTAGTTATCTTTGTGATTTCAAGGATGCCCAAGAGTCTTTCTCAGCTTTTATTCAATTCAGGTGCCACTTATTAAGTGCCAATTGTGCTCAAGAAACTGAGCTAGAGGCCTAGAAAATAACTAACTGAACAAACAGCAAAAAAGGCCCTTTTCCCCAAGAATCTTATATTCTCCTGGGACTAGGCAATGTTTACACAAATAAATGTATACATAGAATCTGAGGTAAGAGGGAGAAAGCCCTAACAATTAAGGAGATTAAAAAAAAAAGTTTTTCTCATGGTAGAATCTATGAAATTCAGTAGTCATGTTTTATTTCTTTTTCCCCTCATTGGTTGGACCTCATTTGTTACAACAAGTGAATGTAGTATATGGTATCAAGACTTGCCAGATTATGAAGTAGCTGCTGTGTGCCAGGCTCTGGCATACAAAAATAAAACAAAGAACAGTCCCTCGCTGGAACTGAGATAATGTCTCAGTTTTTCAAAAAAGAAGACCTAATTTAAATGACAAAACTCCATCTCCTCTTGACCCTTCATTGACAAAGAGTATCTCCAGGCTTTTAAAAAAATATTAAAGTTAGGGACTTACAGCTTATAATTTTGTTATTGAATATAATCCTCTCCATGAAAAGGGAATTTTCCAGTTATTTCAGCTTCAGATTTGGTTTGTTTTTGTCCAGGCCCTCTTACATTCTTTGGTGGCATTTTTGACTAAAACTTCTTGTTTCCCTAAGATACAAATTTTTTCTTGCTGGGGAATATTAAGCACTCAAAGCTTTCTCTTTTTCTGAAGAAACCTGGTGGCTACTCATAAGCACTAAGTATGTGGGATTACGGTCCCTGGCTGACTAAGGAAGGTAAAGAGAGATAGTGACAAAATGGCCATTGTTAAAAAGAGGGCAAGGGATCTGACAGTGATCCAAGTAACTAACTTGCTTGTAAAGTTAGCAGGGACTTAGGGAAACTGGAAGCTTCATCTCCTTGTAACCCTTGGCCCAGAATCCTGGGATCAAATTTAAGAGAATCTCACAAATCCCACTCTTTGGCTCATTTTTTACTCTCACCCAGGTTTTCCTAAGACCTTCAGAATTTACTCCTCTACCCATCATTCAGAGATTCCTGTAAAGCTTAGAATATAGCTCATGACCAAGTTTATATGGATCTGGGTAAAAGGGTCCTAATTCCTGTGCTTGCACTCAACTCACAATATTAGATTACAGTACAGCCTTTATTTCATCCCATATACAATGAAAAATAATACAAAGGACTTACAGTAGCCCATAAACAGTGGCACAATTTTCATCTCTCTGGCAAATTCTGCCTTCCCCTCAGGGACTCTACAATTCTCCAGACTTATCGTACAGTCATAGCTATATTCTACTGCACAAAAGAAACTGTGGATAAGAGAAAATAAGTCTACTTCTAAGAGTCCCAAAGGAATTTGGATAGAGACAACAAAAGCCCCAGATAGTGGTTTGTGAAAAGTCTCCAAAATGGAATTCAGTCTATGAAAACGTAAATCTTAAGGTCCGAGCCATAGATTGCACAACTCTCTGCTTTTTGTTATTACTTCATATCAATTGTAGCCATTTGTTTGAATGTATCCCTCTGAGAGAATTCTAGTTCCTTAGAGACACTCACTGCTTTTAATTTCATCTTTAAGTGCCAGAGTTTGGCAAATACTTATTAATAAATGTTTGTGGAATTAAATGGAATCTACTATCTGTCTCTTCAAATATAAGATAACCATGGGACTTGTTGCTCAATTGTTCATTCACACCCAGCTCTTCATGACCCCATGGTCTGTGTCTTCCACCATCTCTTGAAGTCTGTCTTGTTTCCATGACTCTATCAAAGGGACCCAAAAAGGGTAAAAATAAAACAAAACAAAACAAAAACCAGAGCAATGGCACAGACATTTAGGAAATTCCTGGTAACCCTACCTAAGTGAAGCTACTCCATTTATCAACATTCTCTACCAAGATCCCAATAGGCAAAGTCCCAGAAATCTCCTGGGAATCTTATTTCTTGGGTCCTTGGGAAGGTATTCCTACCCCAAGTTTTATCAACAAAGCAAGACCTTGTAGGATTCCAGTGACTGGAAGCAGACTGGGCTGAGCATGTTCTATTTGAAGTCACCATATTTATAGCTCTGATGTCAGCCCAGAGACTTTATATCATCTCCCAGTGAAATATGTGTGTCCAGCAACATCATAGCCAAGAATAAATAACAGGGAACTGTGTGAGTTATGGACTGGGAAGCTATAATTTCATTCAGAGGCTCTCGTGATATTGTGAGACATCAGAGTAAAGCTCATGTTGTCATTGGGAGGGACCCCTGAGTTGAATTACAACCTGGCCATACCACTTTTGCCTGTTTTCTCTTTTTGTTTCCTGAGTCAATCTGATCGCTATCTTATGGGTCTTTGACTATCCTCCTCACCCCCAGCCTGCATTCTGAGCCTTTTCTCCTCATGTTGGCTGGGCAAACAGATAGTTCTGAGTACTCAGTGGCAGGCTGTCCTGAGAGGATTGGGGGTGGCGGGGCAGAAATGTGTATATTGGCCCTGGTTCTCTTGTAACAGATCTCACCCTTCTCTCGCTGCATCTTCATTATAAATAAAATATCTACTACCACTGAAGGAGGACTAGAAATATAATTATAGAATTAATACCACACACAGCAAAATTCTATGACTTTTTCATTTGAAGAACTGAATTCGCTAGGTACTTGTTAAACACCAACTATATGCCAAACCTGGTACTGGCCACAGGATATATAAAGACCAAAGCAAAACTGAGTAATCTTCATTTTAACAATAACTAAAATAAAGAATAATATCCAGGTAAAAACTGAAAAAGGCACACCATTTACATTTTTTTTTTACTAGACTTGTAACTTCATTGGTGTAGGGAAATTCTGCAATGGAACTTTCCCTCTAAATGCAGAACTTCACCTTTTGCTGCAACTCATTGAAAGGGCCCTGGGGCACTGAGAACTTTAATAATTTGCCCAGGTCAGTCTGCGGCAGAGGTTAACCTTGAACCCAGGTCTTCCTGACTCAAATTCTGTCTACCCACTTTACCTTGTTGCCTCTCCTTGCTAATGTGTGTGTGTACATAGATAGAACACATACACACGTACATAAATATTATGAGAGGCATGTATGTATACATATACACATAGATATATAAATAAAACTTTAACAATATTGCAACCATAACAATGGTTGTTGAATCTCATTTCTGTCTGTGAATTTGCATTCAGGCTCTGTTCTTATCTAATCATAAAAATAATAATGTTTATGTGCCAGACCTGGTGCTAAGCACTTTACAGTTATCTCATTTGATTGATGCAGCAATACTGGAAGTTGGCTGCTATTATTATCATGCCCATTTTTCAGATGAGGAAACTGAAACAGAGGTTAATTGAGTTGCCCAAGGTCACACAGCTAGTAAAGGTCTGAGGTAGGATTTGAACTCAGGGCTTGCTGTCCCGATGTAAAAATGTAAAATCATCTAATTCTGCCCTTTTGCTTGGTACCACTTCATAGAAGTCTTTATGTATTTCCCTGAATTTTTCATCATTATCTTTTTCTTTGTTTGTTTTTGGTTGTGGCAGCACAGAATAGTGAATAGTGCTGACTTTGGAATCAGGGCAGCCTGGGTTCTAGTCCCATCTCTGACTCTTACCAAGTATTAATCACTTAATCTCTCTGCCCCAAGCAACTCTTTAAGACTAAGTGACAAGCTTAGTGGACAGGCTGTGATAAGTCAAAGAAGGTTATAGTCTGCCAGAGTTTGTTTCTACCTCTCATAAAATCATAGTTCCTTTGTTTGTTTACTAATAGCATTTAATTGTACTGATATACCCCATTTTATTCAGTCATTCCTCAATGGTTAAATGTGTAGATCATTTCCACTTCAGAGTCATTATAAATAAAGCAGCTAGGGATATTATGGGGCAGGTAGTATGTGCGTGCAGTGGAGAGAATGTTGAACAGGAAAACATGAGTTCAAATTCCTGCCTAAGAAACTTACTATGTGAGCCTGGGCAAGTATATTACTTCTCTCAATCTCAGTTTTCTCATCTGTAAATTGGGTATCAACTCCACAGCATGTTGCAAAGATCAAATGTAAAACACTTTACAACCTTTACAGTAGTATATAAACATGGGCTATTATTACTGGTTTTTAAAAAATTAATGTTTGTTACATTAACATTAAAATTCCCAGGTATCTCCCACCTTCCCTCCCCTCTCCACACTGGAAAAGGCATCATTTTACAAAAAAGATACACATGTATATATAAAACTATGCCTTTTTTGTTTCTATTTATCGGCTCTTTCTCTGGGGGTGGGCATACACATATCATTCTTTAAACAACATTTCTGTTGCTGTATATGAAGGTCTCTTGGATCTGCTTATTTCACATTTCATAATTTCAAATAGGTCTTTCCAAGTTTTTCTCAAATTAACCTGCCCATCATTTTTCATGGTGCAGGAGTATTGTGTCACAATCACATGCCACAACTAGCCATTCCCCAATTGATGGACATCCCCTCAGTTTCTAGTTCTTTGCCGTTATTGTGTAAATATATTTTTTCTTCCTTTTAATAACATTGATAGAACATGATCCTATAAGAAAATCACATCCACGAAGTTTTGTGCTTCTTGCGTATTACCAGATTACCCTCCAAAAAGATTGTGCAAATGTACAATTCTAGCCTTTTTTCCTCCCAATATCAACAACATCGAAATGTATCTTTTCAATCTTTTCATGCTGGGAGGTGTATGTACCTCAGAGCTAAGTTTTCATTTTAATATCTCTGATTAGAGTTAGAGTAAGTTTTCAAGCAATTCCATTATTAACAATTTACATTTTCTCTGTAGGAAATTATCAGCTTTTTTGCTCTGACCCTTTATCCGCTGGACAATGAGGTTTTTTCTTTTCCATTTGAATTAGCTCCATGTAGATTCTGATAGAGAGATTTTTATCATGTAAATACAACAAAAAGAATATTTCTCATTGTTTCCTTTCTTATCATGAATGCATTGCCTTTTGTTATACAATAGTTTTATTTTTATACAATCAACTTCTGCTTGCTAGCAGAGATGACATTCTTCAATCCACAATTGACAAATATTGTTCTGGTCTTCCTACATTTCTTATTTTTTAACATTTAGACCATTGAGACTATTGAAATTCACTATTACATTGTGTAAGTTACATACAGAATTTTTAAATAAGGTATTTTTTATATTTTAATTTTTGTTTATATTATTATTTTATATATTGTGTATATAATATTTTTGTAGTAATACTATCCAATTAAATTTTCCTAATAAAGACTATTTCCTTAATATTTTATACCTTTAAGCTTCTCCAATATCAATCTCTTAGAAACTTTGATTCCATTAATGACTCACTTAATTTTCTTTGGTAATTATGCTAAGCAATTGAAATAAACATTGTTCCGTCCATTGCTTTTTTAAAAAAATTTAAACCATTGATCTAATTAAGATTCATTGTAGTATATGTCCCCTTTTCTTTGAATAGTGACTATTTGTCATAGATGTTAGGGTCTTTATTTGGCTTTAACTATGATAAATGTCATAGAAGTTTCTGTAGTCCCCTAGACAGGCACCGATGCCATAGAACTCATGGTATCCATTTCCTCAATGCACTCACTCTGATTAACTCCAACAACTGTGAGCCAGACAAGCAATTCACTAGGGCTTCAACACATAGGTTCAAATCTCTGTGATTTTTGGACAGGCTAGGCTCTGACCAGTCCAGGGATTCAATACACCGAAAGACATGCAGTAAAATACTTGCGATAAGAGATTTAAAAAGATAAAGTCATTAAAAATAGACACTGCTCCCTTCTCTATCTACATTTGCCCCGGCAGCAAGTTTGGATCAAAAAGATATCCGACAGCAGGAATTCTGCCAAACCTCAGGAGCACCAATCCCCATGGCCCAGGCTCTTTATGTTTTTAGTTCTCCAGACCAACTGAATCCCATGGACAGACAGCATCCTCTTCTCCTTAAATAAAGGTTCCAAGCTACATAAAATGAATACCATTAATCAGGATTTTTATAGCACCCTACATTCTTGTCTATTTTTCCATGTAAATATTTTAATCCAGTTTTCAAATTCAAGAGAGTCCAGGGGGGACCAACTAGATGGTACAGTAGATAGAGGTCTGGGCATGGAGTTAGAAAGAATCATGTAGGGGGCAGCTGGGTAGCTCAGTGGATTAAGAGCCAGTCCTAGAGACGAGAGGTCCTAGGTTCAAATCTGGCCTCAGCCACTTCCCAGCTGTGTGACCCTGGGCAAGTCACTTGATCCCCATTGCCTAGCCCTTACCACTCTTCTGCCTTGGAGCCAATACACAGTATTGACTCCAAGACAGAAGGTAAGGGTTTAAAAAAAAAAAAAAGAAAAAGTCATCTTTCTGAGTTCAAAACTGGTCTCATATACTAGCTGTATGACCCTGGTCAAGTCACTTACCCCTATTTGACTTAGTTTCCTCATCTGTAAAATGAACTGGAGGAGAAAATGGCAAACCACTTCATTATCTTTACCAAGAAAACCCCAAATAGGGTCACGAAGAGTTGGACACAACTGAAAAATGACTGAACAACAATCCAGTGACATCTAGGCAGACACTGCTTTAAGTAGTTCTATATGTTTATTTGTACAGTACTGACAATTTTACTACATTGTTTTGACCTGAGTGTAGAGAAGATCATTCCGTATGTCCTCTTGGTATTTTTTATCCTATCTAAGTTGTTTTTAAGTTATCTGCTAGTATATCTCATGTGTATCTTACTAAATTATTGGCCAAATCTTAATATAAATGGAATTGTTCTATCAATCTTTAATGTTTAATTTTAATTTTTTTTGTTTTTAATGTTTTAGAGGTATACTAATAAGGATAGCTAATGTTTATATAGCACTTACCAAGTGTCAGCCACTATAACAATTATTAATAATAATTAGAATTATTATCTCATTTGATCCTGATGAGTAGATGCTTATTATTATCCATTATTTGTATTAGTATTGCAGATAATTGTTATCCTCATTTTACAGATGAGAAAACTGAGATAAATAGCAAATGCCTTGCCTAGAATCATACAACTAGTAAATGTGAGGCCAGATTTAAACTCAGGTCTTCCTAACTTTAAGCCTGATATTTTATTTATTTTATCATCTACCTCCAGCTTATTGTTTTTAATTTTTTTCCAAGGTTACATGATTTTTTTTGTCTCCCTCCCCTCTTCCCTCTCCCCTCCTGGAGCTGACAAGCAATTTCACCAAGTTACACATATGTTATCATTTGAATCCTATTTCCATATTATTCATTTTTGTAATAGAGTAATCTTTTAAGACCAAAACACCAAATCATATGCCCATATAAACAAGTGATAAATAATATGTTTTCTTCTGGATTTTTCCTCCCATAGTTTTTCTCTAGATATGGATAGCATTCTCTCACAAGGCTCTCAGGATTGTCCTGGATCATTGCATTGCTTTTAGTAGTAAAGTCTATTTCCTTTGTTTGTCCCACAATGTTTCAGTTACTGTGTACAATGTTCTGGTTCTGCTCATTTCACTCCTCATCTACTCATGTAGATTTCTCCAGCTCTTTTTGAAATCAGCAGATTCATCATCCCTTATATCACAATAGTATTCCATCACCGTCATATACTACAATTTGTTCAGCCATTTCCCAATTGAGGGCATAACCTCATTTTCCAATTTTTGGCCACCACAGACAGTGGTGATCATTTAGAGTCTTCATCCCCAATCATATCCCCATCTAACCATGTGATCAAGAAGTTGTTTTTCTTCTGTGTTTCTGCTCCCACAGTTCTTCCTCTGAGTGTGGATAGCATTTTTTCTTATAGATCTCTCCGGGTTGTTCTGGACCATTGTATTGCCACAAATGGAGAAGTACATTACATTCGATTGTACCACAGTGTATCAGTCTCTGTATACAATGTTCTCCTGGTTCTGCTCCTTTCGCTCTGCATCGATTCCTGGAAGTCATTCCAGTTTACATGGAATTCCTCTAGTTTATTATTCCTTTGAGCATACAATAATATTCCATCACCAACATATATCACAATTTGTTCAGCCATTTCCCAATTGAGGGCCATCCCCTCATTTTCCAATTTTTGGCCACCACAAAAAGTGCAGCTTGAAATATTTTTGTGTAAACAGAACTCTAGTTGATTTTTGAGGAGAGTAGGGTTCTGTTGTTCATCATTACTTTCAGCTCCTTGTCCACTCTCAAAAAAGCATAGTCTTATGCATTTTGGACTCTAGAAATGTATTAATAGACACTATCTTAGACTTCATCAGTTTGATGATGATTTTGAAATGAGCTTCAGGAGTTCTGAAAGTAGAAGCTAGAAGAAATTACATCTTGTACACCATTCATTCAAAGGGTGGTAAGCTCCTTTCTGGCTACTAGATCCTCAACCTGGCTTCCTCTAGGAAACTAGCAGCTGATCATTAGAAGATAGTGATGGGCACCAAAAGACAACCAGGAGTTGACTGATGTGATGGAGGAGTGGACCTGCTGAGGCTGGCTCCGTGCTTTGCTTTGTTTATCATCTCCTCATAAAAGATTATTAGTTCATGGTCCCTAATAATGGTCTGCTTGCTCCTGATTCCACTGTTTTCTACTCCATTCTAGGAGGAAGAGACAGAAATCTGTCCCTCTCAATTGGTAGTCAAAAGTGATCAATGAGTAAATTTTCTTCCTGATTGTACTTTTTCTGCATTCTTAAGTACTTCCAGATTTCCTGATAAATGTATCAGGTCTAAATCCTGGTTGGGTACTTAATACTGGGCAAAAACTGAGAACTGGAGAAAAGGGCATCTGATCCTTCAAGAGAGATGGAAAATAGTATTCTTTCTGTAGAATTAGCTCATTCAGAGTTGGCAAATTCTGGGAGCAATGGAGCTGGGAGGTTGGCCATTATACCCCTGAGTCGTTTAGGTCCAATTTATCATGGCCAACCACAAACTGAGAATTCTTTCCATGCCTAAATAGGTGCACAGATCAGGTCTCTACCTCATCTACTCATGTAACCTGATCTCATTCCCGATTTGTTATTTCTTCTACTTTTCATGCTACCAAAGTGGAAGACTTGATGTACTTTACATGTGAAAGCTTGTGCAAGTGCTACCCTCCTAGGGCAAATAATAATTCTGACAAATGTTTATATATATAAACATATATATAGATATAGATATAGATATAGTATTTTGGAGAAATATAGTAATATTATATATATATAGTATTTTGGAAAAATACTATTTATTGTAACATATACACACTGCAGAGGCAGCTGTGGCTTAGTGGTGAAGAGCACTGGACAGGGGCAGGTGGGTAGCACAGTATATAGAGCATCAGTTTTGGAGTCAGAAGGACCTGGATTCAAATTTGGCCTCAGTCACATTTCAGCTATGTGACCCTGGACAAATCACTTAACCCCAAATGCAAGCAGGGAAGGATTAAAGACAGAAGGGTTAAAAAAAAAAAAAGCACTGGGCTTGGAGTCAGGAAGAGCTGAGTTCAAATCCAGCCTCAGCTACTTCCTGGCTGGGTGACATTGGGCAAATCATTTAACCTCTCTGATTGCTTAACCAAAAGATCCACCAGAGAAGGAAACTGTAAATCACTCCACTATCCTTGCCAAGAAACCCCCTCAGCATAGCAGTGATCCATGGGGTCATAAAGAGTCAGTCATGGCTGAATGACTGAACAAGAATGATACCACATATATAATTTCCATTCACAGATGTTGTATATTAATTCAATTCAGTAAGCAGTTATTAAGCCCTTCCTATATACACAGAAAACATACAATCAGATCATCCTAGCCACTTCTTTTCTAATGTTTATTAGTCTAATATATTTTTTTCATGCTTTACTGCTAAATCTAATGAAACAGTGTTAACTAGAACGAATGAGAGTGGGTAACCCTGCATTATATCTTTTTTGAGAGCAGTTTTAATATTTATCTTTTGCAAATAATGTTATTTAGTTATTGTTTTAAAATAGATACTTTTATGCTTCTAAGGAAGAGTCTCTACTATTTTTATGAATTCATTTCAATTCAACAAGAAATTCCTGAGCTGTTACTATGGGCAATGTGCCACTCATCTATGATGTCACCTGCTGCCCATCGGAGGCTTTTCCCAGGGTCTCTAGTACTTTATAATGTCTCAATCGGTGCTTAAGTGTGGTTAGATTACTTTGTTAGAATTATAGGAAATAATTTGTGTGGTTTATATGAGAATAGAATCCCAGACAAGAGTCATGTTTGTAACCAGATTAAGAATGTCATCCCATGGTAGTACCGGACTCATAGTCTTAAGTGTGTGTTACTATATTAATCAGAACTTTGTTAGTATATTAACCCTTAGTGTGTGACTATACATTACACTAGTCTTGATATTAAACAGAATCACGGTAGGGGGAGAGCTGTAACTGGGCTGCCTGACCAACCTGAGTGGCCAAACCAGCTGGGCAGCCAGACCAGATTGCCCAAGAAGTCCTCCAGAAGAAATAGGGTTGCAGACAAATATGAAACTCAAAAAGGTGCATATTTTGCAACCTGGGATCTCAAACTTCAAATTGGGAGTCTCCAGATCTCTCTTGTGTTTTCTTTACTCACAATAAAACCAGATCTTTGTCCAGAAGATTTGTTAGTCTCTTTTCTTTCACCCAAGATACCAAAGATGCAAAAAACACAAAAAAAAAAACCCATCTATGTTAATCCCCTAATTAGAGTGGAAGCTTCTTGAAGGTAGGCATTATTCTTCCTTTTTTCTAGCTCAGTGCCTAGAACACAAGGACTTATTCAGTGCTTTTTGACTCTTTGAAAGGCCTTTCCTCTTTCTATTGACAGAATTATCTAACTTTCCTGAAGGTTATTATTCATATGATTTATTATAACCTCATTCCCATTAAAATTATTACTTGGCCCTAATGCATATTTCAAAACATACCATTTTCTTTCAAAATGTTTTATTTTAAAAGATTTTCATTCATATTCATTTCTGAGTTTACCCTTAGTAATTCTTTTTCACTGAGAATCAAAATAAGATTTACCTAATAAAAAATATATCTTATTTTTCTATTTTAGAAAATCTGTGTAAAGCACTGTGTCTTAGATAGTGAGGATAATTAACTTGAGAACATATAAGTTCCTATTTCCTTTTTCCGGAGCAGGTCATTAATGATCTAATTTTTCATTATGAGATTGATCTATTTAACTTGTCTGTTGCCTTAACCTCTATTTGCCTCAATTTCCACAACTATAAAATGAAGATAAGAGCACCTATCTCCCAGAGTTGTGAAAATCAAATGATAGAATAATTCTGTCTTTTATACCTAGCACATAGTACATCATATATATATAAATACTAGTGATGATGATGATGGAAAATGGGATTTGAGCTGAGACTTGAAGAAATCCAAGGATGCTAGGGGAGTCCATTGAAAAGGTAAAACATTCTAGGGATGGAGGACATGGAGAGTTCATAGGAGGCAAGAGGGATACTTGCATTTGTGGATATTAGGGTATAGGAGAGCAAAGTATAAGAAGCCTGAAAAGGTGGGAAGGAGCAAAGTTGTAAAGAGTTTTAAATGCCAGATAATTTTATATATGATCCAAGAAGTAATATGGAGCCACTGAAATATTGAACGAGGGGAGGATGACATGATGAAACAAGTTTTGGGAATTTTATTTCAATAGCTAAGTAAAAGATTAAGTGGAAAAAGACACGAGGCAGGGAAAACAACCACAGGGTAATTGAGAAGTGATGAGAGTCCTACTAGGGTTGTGGTTATATAAGCAGAGAGAAGGGTATGTCTATGAGAAATGTTGGAATGACAAGATTTGATGTAAATTTGAATATGTGAGACCAGTAAGAGCTAAGAGTTGAGGATTGCAGTGAGATTGTGTGCCTCTGAAAGGAATAGGGAAGTTAGAAAGAGAGGAGGGTTAAGTGATGGGAAGGAAGAAGACAATGAGTTTTTGTTTTGGAAATTTTTGAGTGTGAGGTACCTACAAGACAACCTAATTCAAAAAAATAAAGTCAATGATCCAGGATTATAGCTCAAAAGAGATTTGAGCTGATTATATAGACTGGGAATCATGGGCATACAGAAGATTGTTGAACCCTTGGCAGTCACCCATCTAAATACTACAAAGAGATAAAGGAAAATGTCCCAGGGCTGTACTCTTGGAGACCAAGGTGGTTAGTAGCCATAATCTGAATAAAGATCCCATAAAAGAGATTGAAAAGAAATAGTTAGTCAAGTAGGAAGAGAACCTGGAGAGAGCAAAATCATGAAAAGATGTGTATGCAGGAGAATATTCAAAAGGAAAGAGCAATTAGTCTTGTCAAATTTTGCATAAAGTCAAAATAGGATTTTCAGGTACTTACTATGTGCCAGGCACTGTTTAGCACTTTATAAATATTATCTAATTTAATCTTCACAGCAATCCTGAGAGGTAAGTACTATTATTATCTTCATTTTATGATTGAGGAATATGGAGCTAACTGAGGTTAAGTGAATTGTCCATGATAGCATAAATGATGAATATCTTAGGTGCCATTTTGAACTCAGATCTTCTAGACTCCAAGCCCAATGCTCTATCCACTATGCCATCTAGCTTTGAATAATGATTAAGAATGGACTATTAGATTTGGCAATTAAGAGATCATTAAGTTTTCTATTTCCTCTTACAAATTAAATTTGCTAAATTTAATCAGTTTTGGTGGGTTTAAAATTCACATTTTGCTTTCTTTTATTATTTCAACTATTATTTTCTATTTGCTTTACTAATTTCTTATGATCTTAATTTTTATATTTTTAGGGTGTCAACTTTGATTTTTGTCTACATAATGTCCATATGACTGGCTTTTCCCCCCTCCCTTTTAATGTAAGCATTCAACTCTGTACATTATATCTGATTTTGATATATGATGTCCATGTTTATCTTTTTGGTAATCTGTTGTTCTATTTTTAATTTCTTCTTTAAATTGGATAATTTCCATGTAGTCTTACAACTTTGACCATGTTATCGATCATTCCTATTTCACAAAGTAATAAGAGAAGTATATAAAATCTTTGCCTTTCTAAATTTATCCAGAACATCTCTATGATGAAAAATATGTCCAAATTTTATAAATATTGCATTTGTACTTGGCAAATGATATTTTCCTTGCTGTATAAATTTAATTCTTTCCATTTATCTATTAAATCCAATCAATAATGTTTTCAAGTCTGTGACTTTTTGGAAAATTCATCCTTTTTGAAATGTATATATTAGAGAATTGGAGTTCTACTAATACTCTTTGCATAAGACTGTGATCATTTTCTTTCTGAATTCAAATACTCTTTTACTTGGTTCTTCAATTTTCAACCATGAGAGGCCTTCCTTTTCATTTTCTTTCACCTTGCTGGTGCATTTAAGCATGACAACATTTCCTTGTTTATGTTTCACTTAATGCTACATGATTTTAAACTGGATTTGGAGTCAGAATACTTGCATTTATGTCCGATCTCTGCTATTTGCTGCTTGCATTAACTTGAGCATGTTACTCTACTGTTCTGAATCTCAATTTTACCACCTACAAAATTAGATGAATTAAGCTCGAAAAAAATGTAAGGTTTCTTCCAGCTCTAAATTTTTCCGTACTATGAATTGTATGTAATTAGAACCAAAATAATCCCAGATTTTCTTGAATTATATCATGATAATTGTTATTCTAGCCTTTCAATTTAAATCTGTTCCACAAATGGCAATTTGTTAGCTTCTAGTTTTTAATAACTTCTATAATACTTTTCCTTTTTATGGGAAAGTTCAATGCATTTGTTCTTAAGAGTACCATTGATAGGTTTTTATTCATTAAATCACTATTCTTTGTTAAATTATTCCTTTATTTGTTAAAAGGAAAAACAAATATATTTTATTTCAGTATTTCTATCAGAAAAAGTATATATAACAGAATTATTATGTTTTATGTTACTAATTCATTATCTCTGAATTTGCTCCCCCTTTTGTAAGTATCTTTAAATTTTCTATCCCCCAAACCACCTTCATCAAAGGTAGTTTTTCTCTGAGACTGCTATACCTCTGCCCTTTCCAATTTTTTTCTGAATTTTTTTCTTTGTTTATCTGAAATGCCTCTTTAATTATATGCTCAAATTTCTACTATTTCTCTCCCTTATCTGCCTCTTCTACTCTTTTTCAGGTCCAATTGTATCATTCAGTAATCTAGCCAATACAATAGGGTGATTATTTTTTATCAGAGACTCTTACATTAAGATAACTAGATAATCACAGTTGAAAAGTGTCTTTTGTTCTAAAATACTCAACTCACCCAAGCATTTCTCTAGCATAGTTCCCAAGACTCTTTTGAAGTACATGGGTGTTTTTCTCCATGGATCCTTTGATTAAGTAAAAATCTCTCTCTCTCTCTCTCTCTCTCTCTCTCTCTCTCTCTCTCTCTCTCTCTCTCTCTCATTAACATTTATAATGTGACAATTCCAGATATTTCCAAGTTTTGTAGAAACTACAGACCAGGCAATTTTTGTAGAAAATGCTATTATGACACAAATTCATCTTTTTTTATATGTGATTCCTTTTCTTCTTCCATTCTAATAATTTGGATTTGTAACTGCAGCCTTGAAGCTTGATGATGATGTGCTCTGATAATTGGAATTTTAAGTTTCTCCTTAATTATGGTTTTGCATAATCTATCTCATTTGCAGAATATTGTTGTAATGGTGATGGTGATCATGGTTGTTTTGTAATTCTGGAAATGTTCTTAAACAGTTTCATGATATATGCTAATTTATTTTCTTGTTTGATTTTTTTCTGGAACCCTGATAACTTTCTCTTTGTCTTGTATTCTGAATATATTGCTTTCATCTGCACAACTTCCACTTTTCTCCCCATTTATTTTCTGAGCTTATCTTTCCATTTAAGCTGTAACATCTGCCATTTTGTTTTCTACAACATTAATACTACTTTTAGTTCCTTCCCTATTTTTGAATTCTCCATATTAAGGGTTTTGTCTATTTTTTAATGAGTCTTATCATTTCCTCTCAATATTTTAATTGCATCTACTTCTTCCTTTAACTCTTCCTGTATTGTTTTTAGTTATATTGATGTAGTATAATGTTTTTCATGATTTATCTTGCTAATTTTCATACTTCTTTAATTCTATCATCTTTATTTAAATGTTTCTCTTGAAATTTCTTGCATTATTTCTCATGCTGCTTGTATATTTGATTCACCAAGTATTTCTTCATTTTTCTTCCCTCTTGCTTTGGTTATCCTGAAAATTGTTTTATTATATTCAGATTCCTTGATTTGGTTATTCTTTTTTTTTTGGTAAGTTTTCATTTTATTTTGAGAATTTCCAGCAATTTTATCTCTTTTCAATGTTTCTGTTTTTGTTAAAGTTCATACACACACAAACACACATATATGTAGTGTGTGGGTACATATGTATAGTGTTTACAAACACACTTATACACACATACCTTTTGATGTTGCCTAATCCAACAACTTCATTTTTCATATAAGGAAACTAAGATCAAGGGCAGTTAAGTTACTTACTCACAGTCACTCAGGTAATAAATGGCAAAGCTGGAAATCAAACCCAGAATTCTCTTCTTCTACATGGGGCATTCTTTCTATTACTCTACAGGGCTTTCTTTGATCTCTGATGTAGCTAGCTTCTTGGAAGTCCCAGCTGTGTTTCTTTGTTTAAAATTGTATTTCTCAGTGATACCGAATGATAATCAATAAAAATATTCATCTCTTATATTTATTTTTTAAACTCTTACCTTCTGTGTTAAAATCAATACTGTAGATGGATTCCAAGGCAGAAAAGGGTAAGGGCTAGGATTGAGATTTAGTGACTTGCCCAGGGCCACACAGTTAGAAAGTGTCTGAGACCAGATGTGAATCCAGAACTTCCCATCTCTAGACTTACCTCTCCATCACCTGAGGAATCTAGCTGCCCTCCATCCCTTATAGTTAAGCATTCATGTCTGAGTTCATTTTAACCACTTAAAAGTGAAAATATTCTATGATTATAGTTCCATTAAGAAAAGTAACAGCTAGGGTCAACAGAGTAGCTAAAAATATTTGAAAGTTGAATTCCTTATTTTCTACCTTATCTATGTCAAAGATTATGGACATTTAAGCTAGCTAAGTGTTACATTTTTATTCATATAAGTTAACCTAGTTTTCAATCCATGCATGTAAATCTGAGGGTCAGAACAGTATATGTCAGTAGATAAAGGAACAGCCTTGGAATTGGGAAGATCTGGGTTCAAATTCTGTCATTGACATATACTGATTATATAACTATGGGCAAATCTTTTAATCTTTCAGTGCCCCACCCAGGTAACTAAGATTATATTACAAGAAGGGCCCTGGTTAAACAAATTACTTTGTGTCAGTGGAGGGGATTTCCATGCTGGAAATCCTCCATAATGGCAGGTGTCAGCTCTGTACCTCTGTCCCTTTTAGAACCTAAAAAAACTTATTTCTTTTGATTTCTTCTAAACATAGAGATTTATTTTATTTTGAAGGGAATTCTGAAAATATCTGAATGTTAGCATAGGAAGGGACCTTCAAAGTCATTCTTGTTTAATATTCCGTATTCCCATTCTACAGATTAGAAAAGTATTTGTGTGATTTGTCCAGGGTCATAGAGTGAACCAAAATGGAACTAAAATTCCAGTTTCCTGACTCCTAGTTCAGTTTCTTTTCATGAGAGGAAGAGGAATAGGAGAATGAGAAGGCTATGAGTCTTTGAAAATGTCTGAGTCTCTTAATAAGATGTCTTTTTCTATTTGAAAGTGGTTTGATATGTGATATTTTGAGTGATTCCATTCTCTTTTAAAGGGAAAGGAAGTGCTTTACAGTGTTGGAAGGGATCAGGAAATAAAATTGGCAGCAATTCTGTTCCATCAGATTGACTATGATTTGACTTGGAAAACATAACAATAACTATAATAATAATTATATTGTACTTCCCAAGATTCCGGAGAGTACTGAGTACCAAACCAGAAACTGTAGGTAAGGGTTTTTTTTGGAACAAAGAAGACCAAAAGACTACCAGATGTCACCCTAGCTAACATCAGGGGTCAGACAGGGCTAGAAAAGCAACGTTGGAGACTAAAACACTTAAAACTTTCAACAACTGACATAGCCCAAACAGTTTTTGCAGAGTCCCCATAAAATTTTAAATCACTAGTGAGTTAATTACCACATGCACTCCCCAGATATCTGCCAAAGCTTTACAAATTAGAGGCACATGTTCCTACAGCATGACATGTAAACAATGAGAAAGGAGACTTTATATGGTGAACAGACAGGGGGCTATCTTTCTTTTGCTCAGTCTGTGAATATATTCAAGCAATAAAACCTCATTAATTTTGATTCCACCCATTCAGAATTTGTCATTATTAGACCTGGACAAGACTGCTGTCTTGGGTTGTATAACCTACAAAAGGAATTGTCTAGGAGATGAAGAGTAAAGATAAGAGAGTGGGGGCACAGTTTAACCTGGGGAGAACAAAATGTTAGAGATTTCATCCCCTTCCTTTTTTTCTAATTACAATTCTTTTTTCCCCCTAATTACAAATGAATTTTTTCTACTTAAGTCTCTCTGGAAAGACTTCCTCTTGAAAATATTATGGGAACAGTTAGTGTTAGTATAATATTATAAAAGGACAGACAAAAGTAGTCAAACTAAAACAATCTTAAAAATCTAATTGGTATGTTAGGTAACTATAAGGATGATATTAGAAATTAAGTTTTGCTACATTAGTTTAGAGATAAGAAGTGGGGAAGCTGGCTTGAGAAAGAATTGGAGTTTGAAACAGATCTGAGACATTGTCAGTTTCCAATGTTGACAGTGTGTGGGGGAGGTGTAATGGTTTTTCTGTGGCAGTTATTCTCTGGGAGGTGGCACTTTGTCTGGGGGAGTGGCAATGGCTCTCTCTCTCTCTCTGAGTGCTGGGAGCAGGAGACATCTTCTTTTCTCTCTCTCCTCACTGTCTGAAGGTAGAAGGAAAAGGCCGGGGCAGGGGGGGGGGGGAAGGGGTAGCCTGAAGGAGCTAAGTGATTTCTTTTTCTAACTTGGGAAAACACTAGTGACTGTCTATTACTGTTTCATAAATTGTTTTATCTCTGAGAAGACCAAAGAAAGACCTGACCTTTGGTTTAGACTCTGAGTCTATTAAGGCTCAGAGTCCTAACTTGGTTCTTGCTGAGGCTCAGCCAGCTGGCCTTTGTTATTTTGATAACTTGGAGACAAAGTTAAGAATTATATACTTTGTATAAGGATAATAACATTAGTTTATTGTAGAATAGGGGAAATTTGGGTTAGTCAGATCAGAAAGGATCAGTGTAGCCTGTGGAAACAGGAGAAGCGGTTCCTTGTGGAACCAGGGAAGTTTATTTGAGTGGAGTTAGAATCCCTTAAAGTTAGAAAATCCTTTTATATCCTTATATTCTCAATAAATAGTTTATTTTTGTTTAACAAGAGTCTCCTTAGTGTCCTTGTGAGACATTCACTTATGAGTTTCACTTATATGATACTGAAGATACTTTATGAGCACAGTAAGCAGAGTATCTAATCAGTCTATATTCATAATCAATTAATTCATTCATTATTTTTACAAAACACAGGTGACATATGTAAAAATAGACTCGAACTCTGGACTTCAATCCCCACAAACCCTTGCTCCACTTCCCCAAAATGCTTTGTAATCTCACAGGAATTTGGAGGTGGGGCGAGATCGAGAAGGGATTTAAGCTGATTGCAAAGGCTTTTGGCTCTTTTTTGGACTTCCATTTTGGAGCAGACGTGGCTCTTTCCATAATGTAGGTGAGATCTTGTCTAGGCCTCTGGCCTAGGCACGTGTTTTTACTTATCCTGTATTTTCTTTAATCCTTAACTTTAATAAGCCTCTAAAAATATAGTACTCCTTGCAGAGAGAAACTAATTTCTACCTGCCTCAGATGCCCCAGTCTCCCCTAAATTTTAATCTTTACACATATAAATAAATTCTATTTAAAGTACAGGCTGCTTAAATATTTTCCTTAGGATGTCTTAGACTTAGAGACAAGAAGGTGCCTTTCAAGTCATCTGGTCCCAACTCTCTTGTTTTATAGTTGAGAAAACTGAAACCAAGAAAAGAGGAATTACTGGCCCAAGAGCACATAGGCAATAAATGACAGGGGCAAGACTTGAATTCAAGTCATTTCTTTTTGTTTGTTTATTTTGTTTTGAGACCAGATCTCCCTGTTTTGTGGAGAAGGGAATGGCAGACCACTCCAGTATCCTTGCAAAGAAAACCTCAAATGGGATAATGAAGAGTCAGATATGACTGAAAAAATGACTAAAAAACAAAGAAACTCCCTGTCTTGCCCAAGGTGGAAGTCCAGAGATCACTGATAGCCTAAAACTATTGCTAATTGACAAAAGAGTTTTGACTTGCTCTATTTCTGACCTGGGCAGGATCCCTCCTTCTTGGGCAGTCTAGTGATCACTTCATCTCAGGTTTTCACTTTATTGGTGGCCAGACTTAGTAAGGACACCCTGTCATTCTTGGCAAAGAATTCTGGAGCTCAAGAGACCCACCAGCCTCAGCCTCCCCTGGAACAGGGGTCACTGCGGTCAGTCATCAGTCAGTCTTCTTACTTTAAAATCTAGTATTTCAATGTCCTATATTATTCCCTTATTTTTATATAAATCATTGTTTCTTTTTTGTTGTTGTTGTTGTTCAGTTATTTCAGTCTTGTCTGACTCTCCATTACCTCATTTGGGGTTTTCTTGGCAACCTTAAGATAATGGAACTGGCTCACTATTTCCTTCTCCAAATCATTTTACATAGGAAACTGAGGCAAAGAGCATTAAGTCACAAAGCTAGTAAGTATTTGAGATCAAATTTGAAACTCTGGTGTTACTGACTCCAGGCCTGGCCCTCTGACCACTGTATCACCTAGTTGCCCTTCTCTACTACTAGGAAATTATATGAGGGGAAACTACTGATTTCATCCACACCTAAATGTTAGAGATTTCTAAAGCATGTGAATCTGTTAATTAGCCAAATTGTACAATTAACTTTTCAGTTTTAAAGCTGTCTTTGATGTTCTAAGTTTCTGGCAGACATTCCCTGAACAGTATAAAAACCTTCAGATTTAAAAGTGAGACATTTTAGATCCTCTTTTTTCTCCCACCCTCCCTTTCTTCTAGCCAGAATCCTATTACATCATAGTCAATTATCCAGTTAACTCTTTCCTGTTCTTTCCCACCAACCCAAAGAGGAAGAAGTAATATCTGCTGCATTTGCAATTTTCAGTTAGCTTTGGCTATATTTTAAGCAAAGCAAGGTTGACTACTTTGCGAAGAAGACAGAGAGAGAGAGAGAGAGAGAGAGAGAGAGAGAGAGAGAGAGAGAGAGAGAGAGAGAGAGAGAGAAGAAGAAGAAGAAGAAGAAGAAGAAGAAGAAGAAGAAGAAGAAGAAGAAGAAGAAGAAGAAGAAGAAGAAGAAGAAGAAGGAGGAGGAGGAGGAGGAGGAGGAGGAGGAGGAGGAGGAGGAGGAGGAGGAGGAGGAGGAGGAGGAGGAAGGAAGGAAGGAAGGAAGGAAGGAAGGAAGGAAGGAAGGAAGGAAGGAAGGAAGGAAGGAAGGAAGGAAGGAAGGAAGGAAGGAAGGAAGGAAGGAAGGAAGGAAGGAAGGAAGGAAGGAAGGAAGGAAGGAAGGAAGGAAGGAAGGAAAGAAGAAAAAGCAATTTTGGAAATGAAATCAATTTTTGTTTCCTCTTTTCTAGCATGAAATTTTTGTCAGTTTTCAGGAAACCAAGTTTGGGGTGATCAAATAATCCCATCAATAGCATCAGGGCAGAGAAATGTTTAGCATTAGTCAACTTTAAAATTAAATGTATTTCTTCTAGTGTTTTTTTTTCCTACAATGCCCAATATTTTTAGTTTTTTATAAGAAGTTAGTGCAGTCATCCAAACTAACCTCAAAGAGTGAGAAGGCACCTTTCCCAATACACTATGTGGCTGATACTACATAGGACAGGAGACATGATTTAACCTTTAAAATATAACAGCAACAACACCAATAATGCTAATTATACTAAATGGACAAACAGAAGGGGAAACCCAAAGGATATGCTTTTCTAAAATAGCCACCAAAAATTAAGGTGCTTTCCCTCATATTATCCCCAAAACATATAACCCTAATGCATGTTTTGTGTGTAGGTATATATAGATATGTATCATCATATATATGTATATATCTATATATACCTACACATAAAACGTACTCAGTTGTTATTATCAAGTACCAGGAGTATGTAGACATATATCCCATATACCTACATGCATTAGGGTTACACACATATTGTTTTGCAAAGAATTTTCCTTGACAGCACTAGCATGAGGTATTGTAGTACTATAAGCATTATTTCCCCCATTTGACATGTGATTCATAGCCAAAGATTGGATAGAATTCTGACTTTGTACTCAGGAAGACTGCCCAAGTTTTCTCAACTGTAAAATGGGGATAAGATAGCACCTATCTCCCAGGGATGATGTGAGGAGCAAATGGAATAATATTGGTAAAGCACTAGCCACAGTGCCTGGTACACATTAGAACCTTAATAAATGTTTGTTCCTCACCCTTCATCCTCCACGGAAATGCTCTGTCCAGGGACTCTGGACTCACATGGGCCTCAGTTTAATAGTGGGAATCTGATTTTCAAGAGAATTATTATTTCTTGTGGACTCACTATGCTAGTACCTCATGAATGCTATCTAGAGAAAAATCTCTAGAAACATCTTAGATACAGCTTGTATCTATGTATCTATCTATGTCTATCTATCTTGTATCTATAAAAGGAGGAAGAGGGTCATCATCATTGTATACTAAGTTTTTTTGGCATTGTTTTTCAGGTGGGTATGACTTTTCATGACCACTTTTTGTATTTTCTTGGCAAAGATACTAGAATGGTTTGCATTTCCTTCTTCAGCTCATTTTAAAGATGAAGAAAATGGAATCAGAGTAAAGTGACTTGCCCAGGATCACACAGCTAGGAAGTATCTGTAATTAATCTTCCTGAATCCAAGCCTAGTACTCTATCCATCACACCATCTAGCTTTCCCTAGGTTAGGCATTTAATATATAACAAGGATATCAAGTACAGGATGATCTTTATATCACCCACTACAGAAAATACAAAAGATACAAAGGACCCAGGAGAACCTAGAAAAAAGTATAGAGATATAAAGCATTCAAATAGCCCATTAGACTCCTAAAGTCCTTTGCCTTCATGGCATGTGTGGCTTTAGTCTTTCCCTTTTTGACTGATTCTCAAGGAAGGAACCTCTTTATCTCTAAGAATCCCCTTGTTAAGGAAATCTCTTTGATGTCCAACTTTGAAACTCAAGAATTTATAAAACTGAAACTCTTCAACTCAAGATTACCAACAAGATCACTGCCGAGACTTATAATATCTGTTAGTTTCTGACCTGTGCTCAGCAGAGGATGGGAGTCAGGACTGATGGTCTGAAAATGCTTTCAGGTTCACCTGAACCTGGATGTTCACCATGGGCTATTATTCCCCATGTACTTCTGAAAGTTGCCATTTTCTGCCAAGAAGGATATGAAGTGAGAGAGAAAAGAGGAGGCGGGGGACTAAAAGAATGTCCAAAGATCTCCTTAATGCACTCTGATTTGGATGTTGGAGGGAGACAAAAGACTAGGAATATCAAAAGGGAAAGTTTGATCTCAGATCACAGAGAGGGCTACTGCTCTGACAAGAGTCCACTCTCCTGAACTTCAGCCCAACAATCATCAGGAGACAGCCCCAGCTTCTGGAGTCCAAACAGTTAACTGTCAGTACTCAAGTCCACCTTCATGGAAAGTACCTTTCAGATGTTTCCCACAAAGTCCATACCCTGTAATAGAGAAACTCATCAAATTGATCAGGGGCTATCCTCATAATAATAGTTCCTGCTTTATAGGGTTGTTGTGAGAATCAAATAAGATATTTGTAAAGTGTCAGCCAGTATCCTTATTCTTATTATTACACCAGCCCCCAGAAAAGGGTTTAGATGTAGTAGGGGTCTGGTAAATGTTTGTTGTGGGTGATTGATGATGATCTCACTCTGCCTTTTGTTTTTCTCAAAGACTCTATGACATTCTGTCTTCCTGTCACCTCCACCTTTCCTCTGAGGTCAGCACGCAAGTTGTACATTAAATCAGCCTGTCCATCATCATATTTCCCATGCAGCATAGCTCAGTGTACTCAAAACATCCATAGACAGATGCCAGCTTCACTTCTTATACGCATGAGGACACATTTGAATCAAGCAAAGTCAGTTCTGGTGGTTCTTTCCCAGAAAATTCTTGAAAGTGGAAGGTTCTTATGTACTGGTATTTGTATGCATCCTATCCCCCATTTCAGCAAACATTATTGTCCACCAGGACAGAAGCTATATATGAAATGTTCCAGGAGGATTAGCACCTTTGGAGTGGGAGCTTACTGAGCCCTTCGCAGGGGTGCAATCCACTTTTGTTGTCTACCTTTCACCTAACTCTCACCTGTGACTCTAAGAAGTTGTAGCCTATGCAGCAGCCATAACTCAGAAAAACTATCTCAGTTAAACCAGATCAATAGTGGTGGATGGGTCTCAAACTCTTGAGTGAGGTAGGAGGGTATCTACCCTAAACATGTGAATACTTGCTTACATGGAAAGGACAGATGAGAATAATTTGTTCCAACAGCCATGAAGATGGCCGTAGGAAATGCTGTAGAATGCTTAAAGCTTGGTCAGATACTGAAAATACCACACTGCATTCTGGGCCATTGCCAATCTTCCTGACTTTATCTTGCCACTGGACTTTGAAGATTCTAGCAGAGAAACTCTGGAAGTCAGCCTCATGAGTAACAACTTTATTAAACTCTGCCTCACTTAAAGTGAGTCACTTGGAAGTCAAGACACCATCCCATGATATCACTGATCCTCTTTGAAATAAAGGATGAACAACACCTATAACAAGGCTCCACACATCATAGGCACCTAATAAATAAGTGCCAACATCAAAGCAAAAACTTGGTAGTAACCATCGGTGTTTAAACTCAGTTCTTCCCCTGACCCTAGTATTCTCTCCTTTGCCCTAAAGAGGTGATTTCTTCTTTTTACTACTTTACAATTTAGTAATTCTCCTTATTTGTTCCTACTTGGAGATCATCAATGGTTTCCATCTCACTGCAGTAACCTGGTGGTTTATTGTGTTGAGAAGTCAAATGAGCTAGTGTTTTCTCAATCTCCTTTATAAGTTTTAAGATTCAGTTTCCAAAGGATTGGCCATCTACTCATCCATTCATTGAACAAATATTTATTAAGTTCTGATAATATGCTATTCTCTCTAACCACCTCCCAATAGTCAAAGTAAAAAGGGAAATAAATCATAGCCCTGCCCCTCTCCCTTAGAAGACTGCTATGAATTATGGGGATAATATAGTTACAGTGATGGTAAACTTTTTAGAGGGGTGGGGTGATGTGGAAAATGCCCTCAGGTATATGTGAAGAGGAATGGAGCAGCCCAACCCCACATCCCTCTGGCTTTTTTAGTAACAAACTCTGGTGAACTCTGTTCTAGGGTGATAGTGCACATGCCCACAGAGAGGGCTCTGAGTGCCCACTCTGGTATGTGTGCCATAGATTCACCACCTTGGATATAGTCTCTCTATATAAAGGCAAAGGCTCAGTGTATACAGCACAGGAATTAGAGTCAGGAAGACTTGAGTTCAAATTATGATTCAGACAATCACTAGATGTATGACCCTGGATAAATCACTCAGCCTCAGTTTTCTCATCTGGAACCTTAACTCCAAAATAAGGAGCACCTACCTCCCAGGGTTGTTGTAAGGAGCAAATAAGATGACATAAGCACTTTGTAACCTTAAAGCACTATATAAATATTTGTTGAATTGTTTTAGTGACCCCATTTGGGGTTTTCTTGGCAAAGATACTGGAATAGTTTGCTATTTTCTTCTCTAGCTCATTTTACAGATGAGGAAACTGAGGCAAATGGGGTTAAGGGTTTACTTAGGGTCACAAAGCTAATAAGTATTTGTAGATAGATAGATAGATATCTATATCAAACTATAAAAATCTGAGGCCAAATTTGAACTCAGAAAGATGAGTCTTCTTGATTCTATACCTGTCCCTCTATGCACTGAGGATACAAATGTTAGCTATTATTAAAGAAGGAGCATAAAGTACTTCAAAATCAAATGAAGGGGAAGACACCATTAACTGGCAGTGGAAGGATTAATAAAGGCTTCAAGAAAGAGGTGGCATTAAAACTGGGCCAGTGTACACAAAGGCTTCATTGTCCACTCAGGTTTGATCTATTTTATTTGGTTCTTTGTCCTGATTTATATATATATTTCCATATATATGTATATATACATATATATCTTAGATGTATATCTACTGGAAGGGATGGGCCATATTTGTTAAGTTCTCTTTGTATAGAACCTAGCACTATGCTGTGCTATCAAGCACTCCTTGGCTTTCCATAACCACGATGGTGAAAAATCCCTGTGTAGGGAGCTAAGAGTTCATTCTTATCCTTAGCTAGAGGACTCATTTTTGGAATCAAGAAGACAAAATGGTTTCTCAAGCAGCACAGAGATAAGAAATCAGAAGACACGACTCTACTTCTAATTATTTGTGTGACCTTAGGTCACAACTCTTCTCTTGTCAATTTATTTTCCCAAAGAAAATGATCAACAAATTCTTCTCCAAGATCCCTTCCAGCTGTCATGTTCTTTGGTTCTTAGAGTTCAGAGAACGAGCAAATGGAAGCTCTTCTCTCCAGAAGGATTCAAAGTAAGACCCTTTCCAGACTCCAAGGGAAAGACAGAATCCAATGACTAGTGCCATTTATCTAAGATTGACAAAGGTGACAAAAAATGACAAATGTTGGAGGGTCTTGTGCGCTGCTGGAGATGGGAATTAATTTGACCGACTATTCTGGAAATGATTTGGATTTATGTCTGAATGGGATAGGTTTTCTTCAATCAATGAGTGCTGGGGAAGGCTCTTACATGGTTCTTACAGGCTTTGCCAGTGAGACAGATGACCGTTGTTATCAATACATAAGAAAGTAACCATGAATTAATGCAGAGCAAAATAAGCCCTGCTGAGTCTGAGTGTAATTTTTGAGAATCTACTTCTCAGTTCCTTATCTGTTGCCTTTGTCTTTACTGTGCAGCTATTTCTGGGCTCTGAGAAACCTGTGGAAACTCATTTTCCAAGAATTCAGCTAACCATTCAGTGACAGTAAGGAGACCATTGTACACAGTAACAACAGTATTGTATGATGATCAACTGTGAAAGACGTGGTTACTCTCAGCAGTGCAATGATCTGGGACAATTCTGTAGGATTTATGGCAAAGAATGCTATCCACCTCCAAAAAAGATCTGTGGGAGTCAAATGCAGATTAAAGTATACTATCTTCCACATTAGTTTATTTACAGTTTTATTTTGAGGTATATGAGCATTCTCTTACAACAATGACCAATATGGAATTATGTTTTGTAAGATAATATACGTAGAATCCAAATCAAATAGCTTACGATCTCTGAGAGGGGGGAGGGAAGGGAGGGCGGGAGATAATTTGGATCTTATAATTTCAGAAAACATGCATGGAAATCTTATTGCATATAGTTGGGAAAACAAAATATCTTTTAGTACAAATTTGAAAAAAGAATAGACTCTTAGTATCTTCCAAAGTGGACAAGGAAGCCATTCCTTTGTGGCTTTTGCAAGGTGCTTGGGACATTGTAAGTGCTTGGCACATAGTAGGCACTTAATAAATGCTTTTCAATGATTGACAGTAATTGTCGACATGGAGTGACCTGCTATAAAATCAAGGGTAGGCAAGGCTGGAAGATCAGTCCCACCTGCTGGAATTTCTTCCTGGAAGCCAAGCTCTGGCTCACTCTAGTTACCAGATTCCAGCTGGTGAGTTTGAAACTTCATCTCAGACCACAGACAAGTCTTAGAGAGGGGAATGAGGGGAAAGAGGCTAAACATAGAGACTGTAGAAGAAGGAGGGGGAGGATGACCCAAGCTTTCGAGGTTTTAGAGTGAGAGGTGGTTAGTCAACATAGCTGGAACACGAAAACATGACAAATCAACTCCACCATAAAGAAAACACAAAGGCAGCCTGTAAGGAACCCACAATCCTGCTGGAAAAACTCTGACGTTGGGTCCCCTTCAGATATGACTGTTTATGCTTTTAGAAAACAGAAGATTAAGTAAACATGGTCACTGAATGGTTAGCTGATTTCTTGGAAAAGGAGTTTCCACAGGGTTCTCAGAGCCCAAAATAGCTGCACAGTAAAGACAAAGGTAACCAGATAAGGAACTGAGAAGCAGATTCTCAAAAATTACACTCAAACTCAGTGCTGGGGCTCCCAGAGGTTTTCTCGGTTTTGGTATCAGAAATGACACTGAGTCCAAACATAGACATTTGCTGAGCTGTGAGAGAAGCTCCACCTTCAGATCTGGCACACAAAGAACTCAAAATAAATGAGTCCTCCAAGGAACTGGGAAAAGCGAAGACCAACTCTGGCTTCTACCAGCAGTGCCTGTGAAAGGGTTCATGGAGAAAAGAGGCGTGACAGAAATAGCTGGAAGCAGCATCCCGAGTTAACAGCTGACTACAAAGACACGCCAGGCCTGCCCTTGGCTAGTTGTTCTAGACCACTGTGGCTTTCAACCATTTCAGGTTGACTAAGAACCAGACAGTGTGGTGCAATGAAAAGAGTGCTTAGGAGGAGGGGCAAAGGAACTGCCTGTGGAACTTTGAGCAAGTCATTTAGCTATTCCAGGATTCATTTTCCTCATCTATAAAATGAAAGGAAAAGACTTTACTATAGATGGCCTCTGCGTTCCCTTCCAGCTCTAAATCTCCAATCCTCTAATCCTGAAGGATGCATCCCTCTCTCCACAAGGAATTCCTCCATTGAATTTGATCCATGTGCCCTGGAATCGGGCTTGAAATTCTCTTCTCACTCCTGTTGAATTCTATCTATTTTCTTTAGTCCACCATGAATACCGCCTCTTTCATGAAATCTTTAACTGGACCTGCTACCCCCCAGTTAGGAAAGAGAATTCTCTCCTCAGACTTCATATCCCATGTTGCTTTCATCTCCCGTGCACCAATCTTGCATGATTTATTTATGTGTTCGGCATAATGGTAATTTGTGGCTTCTCCTCCTAATAAGCACCATGAGAAAGCTTTGGCCATGGCTTATCTAAACTTTGTATCTCCCTCAGCACTTTGACCAGAGCTTTGCACACAGGAGGCGTTTAAATGTTTGTTCCTGGTGCTCTGCTTCACTACCTTGGAATGACCGTCACTGCCACTCTAGGTCAAAGAGCATTCCTTTATGACTCTGAATCACAAATGTTGGCCTCAACCCAGCCAAAGGTCCATGCATTTCAGGCACCATTTAAGATGGGCAAAATCTGGCATCACAAATGAATCTGGAGGAATCTTTGAACATTACTGAAATGGGAGCAAACCAAGAGAAGCAGCTGCCTCTCCAAGGACCTCTCCTCTAAGTACAGGAAGCTTAGAAATCAGTCCAAACTACTAAAGACCAGTGTATACCCTTTTTCTTTTGTAACCTCCTCCTCTGAACCAGATAGCATTTTCAGGGACGGTTTTTGTCCTTTTTGGGGAAATGAAGTAGGTAAGGTTTTTCATTCTGCCAATTCTGAAGCTAACACATCTTCCAAAGAAATGTTGCAGTCCTCATAAACCCTTTGAATACTGGGGCCATACTTTCCACTTAACACAGTTTGTTGCACTAGAGTTTGTTAGATTATGGGCACTCAATGAATGAAGGATGATTATAATAGTATCCTTACTGATGAGTACAAACTTTATCCTGGCTGGCACAGATGCCAACTCTCTATTTTCTCAAGGATCCCTAAGGATTCTTGAGGCAAGTATGTGATACTGTGGATAAAGTATTGAGTCTGGAATCAGGAAGACTTGCATTGAATCCAATCTCAAACACTTACTTGCTGTGCGTCCCTAGGCAAGTCATTAAACTGCTATCTGCCTGAGTTTCTTCAACTGTAAAATAGGAATCATTACCTCACCTCTCTCAGAAGCTCAAAGAGAACCAATGAGAGCAGGGAGCTATGTCTTGTCTTGGGTGTGAATTAGATTTAAGTGAGACAGAGTTGCACAAAGTCATCAGCTTCACTCAGTCGTCAAAGTCCAATGGAAAGATAAAAGTTAAGGCATTTGCTGGATGAAATGGATGATCGTGACTTTTTGCTTTCCTTTCTCAGATTATAAATCGCAATATCAACCTTATTGCCTAAACTTCCATTTAACATGACATCTTTAAGCTCTCTTAAGCTGGTAGTAGATATTCAAAAAGGAAAAAGAAGAATGATGATGGGTACCGTTTAGTCATATATCATCACTGTTCTTCTGGAATGGTGGTTGTCATTGAGATGATTAGAATCTACAAGTCAAAAATGGATAGAATGTGAATAGAGAGGTTGGAATTGAGGACAAAAATGACACTAATACTCTTCTTTCCACCGTATTCCTCTCACTTCTTCCCTTCCACCATTTTTGTATGTTTAACACAACACTCTGAGGTTTGATGCCTGGCAATTGGGACCCAAACTATAATTGTGCCTAAATGTATTGCCATCTTCTCCTTATCCAGATGCCTACTTTGGATGGACCTCTGTATGTGGTTAGTCCTCTATCCTGGACACCTCTTGCTTCAGTTCTGGAACTCTGTAATACTTCTAATAATCAATGTGAATAGCTAAGTGATGCCAAGGTCTTTCTGAATTTGCTCCAATGAACATTTAGTCAAATGATTCAGTTTAACAAATAGGGGGAGGGAAGGAATAAGCATTTATATAGTGCCTACTGCTGTCAGATACTATACTAAGCACTTTAAAAATATTCTTTCATTCCAATCCAATCCAATCCAATCAACATTTATTAAGCACCTTCTATGTGCCAGACATTGCGATAAGTACTTTATAATTATAATCTCATTTGATCATCACACTAACCCTGGGAGGTACTTGCTATTATTATCCCCATCTTACAGGTGAGGAAACTAAGACTGATAGATGTTAAGTCATTTGGCCAAGGGCAAACAGCTAACAGGGTGTGAGGCAGGATTGGAATTCAGATTTTCCTGACTCTAGATCTGATGCTGGCCACAATAAATATAGAACTGAAAGGGACCTTAGTGTTCTAGTCCAGCCCCCTCATTTTGTATTCACTTTTTTTCAGTAGTATCTGACTCTTCATTACTCCTTTTGAGTTTTCTTGGCATAGATACTGGGATGGTTTGGCATTTCCTTCTCCGGCTCATATTACCAATAAGGAAACTGAGACAAACTGAGTTAAGTGACTTGCCCAGGGACACACTGCTAATAAGTGTCCAAGACTGGATTTGAACTTAGGTCTTCCTGACTGCTCCAGGATCAGCACCTGGCTGCCCTAATTTTGCCTCATTTCACAAGTGAGGAAATTGAGTTGCAGTGAGAAGTGAGAGGTCCAGAGAAAAGTGATTTACTCAAAGTCACACTTGTGATCATTGGTCAATCTGGAATTCCAACTCAGTTCCTCTACTTCCAACTCCAGTGCCCCTTGGATTGCTGCACCAACTCTGCTGTTGCACCTAATGATTTGACCAGCTCTCCTTCAGAGGAGGGCCCCATAACCCAATTTGGTCTTCTGTGTCTACCAAAAGAAAGCTGCTGCATCTCACAGAAGAGCTCTGGGTCTCTGAGGATAAACACTAGAGCCACAGCCTACCCCATTATTACAAGACTGGCAATTCTTGTCTTGGGACCTGCGGTTTGCTCTGTGTTTTCTTTGGTGTCTCTCTCCCAAATCTTTTCCCCTTCCTTTGATTATATTCACACAAACAGTCTGCTTTGTTGCCCTAATGCACTTTAAATCCTAACTTTATACACCAGTCTCACTTTTCCTGCCCCAAACCTGGTTGGGCTCCAGCTAATGGCCAGTCTTTCTGAGCCAATTGTGGGTTAAAAAGAGTGTCTCCCTCTTCATCCCCAGCTTTCTCAAAATAAGGGCTTTTCTCTCCCAGTTTCACCCATTTTAGAAAGTCTTCCCTCCAATGGCATTGGGATTCAAGATCAGAGTGGCCACCTCTTAGAGCAGCCAGGACCAGATGGATAAGATAAGCTAGACAATTTAAGGCTCAGAAAAACAATCCCATTGCTCTTTGTCTCAAAGTTGATACTCATTTTGGTTGCTTCAGGGTAGTTAGGCAAGCAGCCCAGAAACCCCACACCAGATCCAAAAATACAGCAAGCCCTGAAGGCTTCCAGAGTCAAAAGATAGACCCAGTACTGTTCCACATCTCCAACTCCTCCCCTGACTTCCACCTCCACCTCCCTTTGGAATCTTCCTTCTCTTCTCCGGGTCATAATGATCTCTTCCTTACCTGAAGGCCTAAAGCCTACTCACATACCCTCTTGTACTGTGCCCCAATGTTCCTTGATTCTTACGTGGTTAATATTTGTAATTTCTCCATATGGTGAAAGAGAAAAGAATGCTGAACTTGGAGCCAGGAAGGGCCTGGGTTTCAGTTTTACCTAGTGATGGAAGTAAAGAGTAAGATGAGATAACAAAGCCTCAGTTTTCTCCTCTATAAGATGGGTATAACAAATAATACCCTCTACCACCTACCTCACTCACAGGGTTGTCATTTATTAGCTGATTCATTTCATGCTCTATGGCATTTGGTATAATGCCAGGGCACCCAAAAGGTATTTCCTAAATACTCATTAATGAATAAGAGACCATGTAGCATAGGGGTAAGAGCCCTGGAGACAGGAGGCTCAGTTTTGAGTCCCAGCTCTGATGCTGACTAGCCAGAACAAATTCATTTCTCAATCTGAACCTCAGGTTTTGGAGCTACAAAATGAGGTTACTAATATTTGCATCACTACCTCCTAGAGTGATTTTAAGGAAAGGAAGTTGCATATTGCAATATAAAAGGATTATTATTAGTGAGGAGAGTAAATTGTATTTATTCATATGTGGCAGGAATTACATGAAGTTGTCATTTTAGTGCCAGATCGATTCCCAAACAGTTTAATTCGAGTCAGGAAACATTATTAAGCACCTACTATGTGCCAGGCACTGGGGATACAAATAGAGAGGATGGAACCATCCTTACTCTCATTACTAACTCATTACCCACATCTTTAGATATGTCTGCATGTGCATATATAATAAAAATAGATTCCCTTTAACCACCCACCTCATCCCTGCATTGTATGACTTCCTTCCCACCCCCCACCCACCTTCTATTACCTACAGAACCTTAAGGTACTGACTCTGTGTGTGTGTGTGTGTGTGTGTGTGTGTGTGTGTGTGTACCTGTGACTTTTTCAGCAGGTGGGAAGTCTGTCCACACTTCTATGTGGGCAGAGAGACCCTGGGTCCTCAGAGAGGCGCTGGATGGACCTCTCTACTAGTAGAGGCAGCAGGGTTGGGGAGAAAGGGAGGAATTGAGTACTTAAATGATAATCTGGATCATGGTAGGAGTGTGCAAGCTGGGGAGGAGAAAAGTGTTTGTTGGGAAATGAATATACTTATTAGAAAATAGTTATAGTACACCCCACAATTCACCCCCCCCAAAAAAATCTCCCAACAACTTGAGTGGCCATTCATAAGTTTAATTAGAGGAGGACATTGCATGTAGTTCTCCTTTAGAATATAGAGCAATGGGAAAATGCTCTTAGGATAATGGAAAGAGCACTGACTTGCAATCAGATTGTTCAGTTTCAGGATCTGATCCCCAGACTTAGCTCTCAGCCCCGAAGCCGCCTACTTTACTGATTCCTAGGTGAGTGTGACATTTGGACAATCATTCTCTTCTGCCTAGAGCAGAGGGTTGTTGTTAGCCTGAACTTCCTCTTACTTAAATAATGTAGCATCTTTCTTCTCCTGACTCACCAAGCCTTTACAGATGCTATCTCATTTATCTTCATAACCACCCTAATTCTGAGGGAGTAAATGATGCAGAGATAAGTAACTGACCCAAGGTCATCAAGCATACCTGTGCTAGAGTTCCAGGCCAGAGCTAGAAATCTTCTGGCTCTTATTCCTATACAAGTGAATTCAGTTCATTCCAACAAACTTTTATCAAATATCTATTGTATGCAAAGAGAACAACCACTAGAAAGGATTCCCTCTATTGATAGGAGTTTTTCAACTTAGTCACCTATAGATCAATCTTTGAGTGTCACAAACCTAGCCAAAAGATATAGAGATGACCAAGCTAGATTTGTACATTCTTTGTGCATAAGGATTGGGTCTTATAAAAATAAGGGGGGGGGGATGCCATTAGTACTATGTTAGGCACTTAATAAATGGGAGGTACTGACTAGATCACTTTTTTGATGATTGGTTGAAACACTATACAAATATAAGATATGATTATTCCCATGAATTCATATAAATTAATAACTCATTACCCACATCTTGTTTATCCTACCCCTTGTCAAAAGCCCAGTTTAATTTTCCAGGAATTCTTTATTTCTCAGTCATATTATTCCTCAGTCTTTCCCTTGATTCTCTCCTAGGGGCACATATGTATGAAAATATTTAGAGCAGCTCTTTTTGTGGTGACAAAGAATTGAAAATTGATAGGAGGGCCATCAATAGGGGAATGGCTGAACAAATTGTGGCAGATGATTGTGATGGCAGATGTTGAGTCTTTCGGTTGTATCATAACCCATTTGGAGTTTTCTTGGCAAATATACTGGAGTGGTCTGTCATTTCCTTCTCCAGCTCATTTTGTAGGTAAGGAAACTGAGGCTACAAGGGTTAAGTGATTTGCCCAAGGGTCACACAGCTAATATATCTAAGGCCAGATTTGAACTCAGGAAGATGAGTCTTCTTAATTCTAAGCCCAGTGCTCTAACCATTTTGCCACCTAGCTGCCCTTGTGATGAGGTACTACTATGTTATAAAAATCACAGGGTGGGGAGGTAATTTTTAAAAAAATGTAGTGAGATCTGTATGGACTGATGCAGAGTTAAGTGAGAACCTGAAGATCATTGTGTACAGTTAACAGCAATGTTGAAATAATGATCAGTGGTGAAAGGCTTGGCTACTCTGCTCCAAAGGATTCATTATGAAAAAAAGCTCTCTACCTTGAGAGAGAACTGATGAATTCGAGTGTAAGCTGAAGTAAAACTTTCTTTCTTTCTTTCTTTCTTTCTTTCTTTCTTTCTTTCTTTCTTTCTTTCTTTCTTTCTTTCTTTCTTTCTTTCTTTCTTTCTTTCTTTCTTTCCTTCTTTCTTTCTTTCTTTCTTTCTTTCTTTCCTTCTTTCCTTCTTTCCTTCTTTCTTTCCTTCTTTCCTTCTTTCCTTCTTTCTTTCCTTCTTTCTTTCTTTCCTTCTTTCTTTCCTTCTTTCTTTCTTTCTTTCTTTCTTTCTTTCTTTATTTCTTTCTTTCTTTCTTTCTTTCTTTCTTTCTTTCTTTCTTTCTTTCTTTCTTTCTTTCTTCCTTTCTTCCTTTCTTTCTTCCTATCTCTCTCTTTCTTCCTTTCTTTCTTCCCATCTCTCTCTTCCTTTCTTTCTTCCCATCTCTCTCTTTCTTTCTCTTTCTTTTCCTTCTTTCTCTCTCTCTGTCTCTGTCTTTATCTCTGTCTCTCTCTGTCTCTCTCCCTCCCTTCCCCTTCCCTCTCTCTCTCTCCTTTTTGTGATATGGCTGATATGGAAATATGCTTGCATTCTCAGTGGGTAGGGGAGGGATAGAATTCGAAACTTGAAGTTTAAAAAGAAAGTGAAGAATACCTAAAACATTTGTTTAAAAGGAAAGAATGACATAAGAAGAGGGCACCAAAAAATGATCGTTGCTTAAAGTCTGTCCCCACTCATTTTTCTTTGCCCAGGCCTATCATCTCCTGGATGGTGATGATCAACTCCAGCAGGACCAGAAGCTCAGGTGATGGGGGCTCAGAAGTTCACAGGTCTGACCTTGTTTGGGTAAGTTACTTCACTTCCTCTTCTGTCAAATGAAAAAAATGGGCTCCCTGCACCTCCTTTACTGGGTGATACTCTTGTTCCAAAGGAGCCTGTAGGTGAGCGTAGTAACGAAGGCATTTCTGAACAAGTCTCTTTCTTGTGACCCATGTAGACTATGTTGGCTCAGGGCTGGTTGAAAACCCCATTGAATAGTTTTGTTGAGGACAAACGCCCACAAGTGGCTCGACTTTCCAGTCCTTTCTTCTTTCATCAGAATCCTTTTGTACACCCCCAAATTGTGGTAGTGAGAGTTGGGTTTTTTTGTGGTTGTTTTTTGTTTCTTTGTTTTTATAAAATTTTATAAAATCACCATTGAAAATCACCATGGAGAGTACTGTGTTACATTCCCATAGGGCCTTGGTAGGTGCTTGGCAAGTCAATCTGATAAACCAATTCATTCGGTTCACTGTAGCAAATACTTGTAAAGTACTTTGGTGGGGGGCTATTACTGTATTTAATATGCTGAGGGATAGGCAATTACTACTAATGATAGTTAAAATAATAACATGTTATTGTTTGGTCATTTTTCATTTTTGTCCAATTCTTCATGACCCCATTTGGGGTTTTCTTGGTGGAGATACTGGAGTGATTTGCTATTTCTCTCTCTAGCTCATTTTACAGATGAGGAAACTGAGGGAAATAGGGTTAAGTGACTTGCCCAGGATCACACAACTAGCAAGTTTCTGAGGTCAGATTTTTAACAACTAGAAGTCCAGTGCTCTATCCTCTGCCCCACCTAGCTGCTGCAGCATCTAATTCTTTAAAATTTTCAAAATACTTTACATAAACTGTATCATCTGAATTTACAGCAAACCTATGAAGTAGATTTTGATGGTTTTCTTCTCTTTTTTCAAAGGGGGAGGTGGTCCTATGATTTCCTCCATGTAGGTAAACTGCTATAGAAACATCTTTGCATATAAATTGGCAATTCCCCTTTCATAAAGAGTTTTAGATAATTGCTGGAGCCCCTGAAATTAAGAGGTTTGCCTACAGGCTAGTTTTAGAGACAGGACTTGAATCTAGTTTTTCCTGACTTAAAAGTCATCCTTTTATCCCCATTTTACAGATGAGAAAGCTGAGGCTGAGAGAAATTAAGGGATATATGCATAACCACTCAGCAAATTCTAGGGTCAGGATTTGAACCCAAGCCTTCATAATTTCAAGTCTTGAATTTATCTGATATTAATAAAATAAATTCTTATAATTTCAGAAAATGAATTTTGAAAACTGTTATTACAGGTAATTGGGAACCTAAAAGATGAAAAAAAGATGGTTCTCCATTGCTCTGCTCCTATTGGCAAGTAAAGGCATTTTCTGTTTAAAGGGTTCTAATAGCACCTGGCACACCCACCTCTACTTCACAAAGGGTAGCTGCTCAGCAAATAGTGTTGAGTGAATAAGGGGATGAACAATAATGGGATCTGCTTAAGTATGAAATAAACAGAAGTCTATTCCTGAAAAAGACAGATTCTGTAGGTCCCACCCTGCTCTTCTGCTCTCATCCTCCTTTAAGCCAGTGGAGTGTGGGGTCTTTAACACACTAGAGTCGGAGTCAGGAGATATCAGTCCTTATCTCCGACACTTACCAATGAGGTGACCCTGGAAAAAAGTCACTTGACCTCCCTCAGCCTTAGTTTCCCTAAATGCAAAATGAGGATAACACCCATAGGACCCATCTCACTGGGTTGTTGTGAGTCTCAGATGAGACAGTGACAGGGTAGAAGTAGTGCTGGGGGTGGACGGGGGCTGAGAGTCAGGAGCATTCATATTATTGACTTTAAATTTGGCCTCAGATACTTATGATTTGTGTGACCCTGAGCAAGTCACAACCCTGTTGACCTCAGTTTCCTCCTCTGTAAAATGAACTAAAGAAGGAAATGACAAATCACTCCAGGGACTTTGCCAAGAAAACCCCAAATGGAGTTATGAAAAGTTGGATACGATTAAAAAGCAAATGAACAACAAAAAACATTTTTAAGTGTTATTCAAATGTGAGCTATTTGTTACTATTTCTATTACTACTTATTTAATTAGGAGACTTCAGCCTTCTTACTGGGACTTCACGTGCAATAGGGGATAGAAGTTTTCAAAGAGGATACAGAGTGGCCCCCATCCCTAAAGTGAGCAGCCCATGCAATGCATCACCCTAGAATCATTGGCTACACCAGGGTCATTTGGGATTTTTTCCCCTGGCAAGACATGTACCAAGCAGGTGGAAAAGAGTATTTTCTTGCTGCTCCTGGAGCTCTGCCAGGTGTATATGATGTCACCACAAGGGCAGTTAAGTGCTTCCTGAAAGGGGCACCTGGTGCTAAGAACTCCAGGGGGCAAACTCCTGCTCTAAGGGAGCGCCATGCATAATTCATGACGATGTACAGTTCACCTGAGCCCTGGCACCCCTGGCACCCCTGCAGCCTGCTACGTGAGTTTGCAGATTCGAAAAGAACAAATCCCCAGTAAAAGGTCCTGGGAAGCTTCCATACAAGGGTGTGTGTTCCATTTTGGCATCCTGAGGGGCAGTCTCAGAGGGAAAGAGAAACCAAGAAGGAAGAAATCAGAAAGACAACAAATCTAAGATCAAGTTGGGGCAGGGGGCACAGAGCTGAGGAAGGGAGAGAGGCAGAAGAGGGGATGTGGGAAGGCTCATGCAGAAGGTATGGCAAGGACAGATTTTGTCATAAATTACGTCCTCTGGCTGTGATTTTGCTGGCTTAAATTGGTGATATAAACTCAATAGAGAAACAGAGGCAGGACTCCTCTGTTTCCTTCTCTCTGAATGTTGAGACTTTGGCGAAATGAAAATAGCTTCCTCCTCTGGGGAAGGCTGGGGACTCCTGGACCTGGAGGCTCCTCATCTCCCCACTTCTATTCACCCCCAGCTTGAAATTGTAGAGTTCTGTGCAATGAGTGCAGACTGGCAAGAGGACAAAGGCTAGGAAGAGTTCTCCAACCTCCTCAAGGAACTGTTCTTGTGTTTGCTCTAGAATGTGCAAAGAGTAACCCAGAGCCACTGGGAATGAGGAAGAAAGTGAGGAGTGAGATTAGATCTATGAAGTAAACAGGAGCAGAGGTTTGGTCACTGCCTATGGTAAATGTACTGGGGAAAAGTCTAAGAGTCTGTGATCCTTGGGCCCCAGCACTTTGACAGTGGGCTCTGAGCTTGTATTTCGCCATCATTTGTTTAGTTGTAAGCTTTTAATAATAGTTGCTGCTAGTCCTGGGGCAGGTGTACAGTTTGCTCCCCTATCCCCTTGAATAGAATGTTGAGGCTTAAGAAGTTTTTCTTGAATGAATTAGTAACATGGTATACATAGTAACATGGGATGAGGTGGGACTTGGTATCAGGTTGGCATGATCCTGGTTAAGTCTACAATTATTTCATTTCAAGTCCAATACTCTTTGGTGATCACTTAGTGAGACTGTGGGTAATTAATTGGAAGAATTTTGTAGGAAACCTCTAGGACTCAATGCATCAAATAAGTAATCAAGCAGTGAAAAATGATTCATGGACTCCTAGGTACCACTATATCAAAACACTATGGGCTGTGAAGCCTGATCAGTGCCCATCAGGACCTTGCGGGGCAGAGAGTGTCTTGTTGGCTTTAATCCGTGCCCTCCTCCTTTTGCCATTTTCCTTATTTGGTTGTGTCTGGCACTCAGTGGTTTTGCTGTACAGTCATCAGAGTTATCCTTGCATTGGGCAGCGAGTGAACAAGGGCAAACAAAAACCAGTGACCTCAAGACTTAAGACACAAATCCTCCTGTTTATACCTGAAAGCCAAGTAGTCATTGGTGAACCTGAGGCAAGAAAAGATATGCAAAATGAAGGGGAAACCTTTTTATTTTCATGCTTCGAATATGCCACTCTTGTTTGCATTGGGAGTGAGGTGAAATCCTTTTTTGTTTGTTTGTTTGCAGGATGACAAAGAGAGAAGTAAAATATGTGAATTTTCCTGGAAAAGTGGTTAGGCTGCTAAAGAGGATGTCCCTCCCAATGCCTTGTTATCCTGGGATAGCCTATCCCAAAGCTTCAAATCTCTTGCGGTAACTGAGTCACTCTTTCTGGGCAGGTTCCCTCAGTCTCAAAAGTGATCTTATCTAAGTTTATCAGAAGGACAGAGGGTAGTTGGGCCATGAGGTAATCCCTGAATCCTAAAACATCCTGTTAGCCCTGTTGTTTGTTCCCCTGTCTTGCTATTAATGCTAATCATTAGTTTTCCTTTTCTCTTCCCTCCAGTTAAAAAACAATTGGCTGAAAGACCTCAATCCTGCAGGAGCTCAGAATTCTCTTCTGAACTTCTCTTGATTCTAATATTGGCCATTCTACGATGTTAACATAGCATCCCAAGGTAGAATGGACTTCAGGAGGTCATCGGTGTTAACTCTCTGTGAAAAGGGAGGGTAGTGAATACTTGAGGGAATTTAGAGCTGCAAGGAACATAGTGTGTCCAGTCATTTTTTCAGCTGTGACCAACTCTTCACAACCCCATTTGGGGTTTGCCTAGCAGAGATACTGGAATGGTTTGCCATTTCCTCCTCTAGCTCCTTTTACAGATGAGAAATTTAGATCAACAGGGTTTAGTGACTTGCCCAGGATCATATGGTGAAGTGAGGTCAGATTTAAGCTCAGGAAGATGAGTCTTTCTGACTCCAGGCCCAGCACTCTATCCATTGTGCCACCTTGATGCCCACAAGGAATCTTAGCTGCCATCTAGTCCAAATTCCTTTTATAGATAAGGAAACCAAGCTCCAGAGAATTTAAGTTTAAGCAACTTGTCCAAAGTCACAAGGCTCATTAGCGACTGGGGCAGAATCTGAACCCAAGCTAATGTTCTATCTTGCTGTAATTCACTGCCATTTCTTTATTTTTCTTTCCAAAGACAAAAACAGCTAGTTGGCAGTCTTCCCCATAACAATTTTCTTCTCTTCTCTTCTCTTCTCTTCTCTTCTCTTCTCTTCTCTTCTCTTCTCTTCTCTTCTCTTCTCTTCTCTTCTCTTCTCTTCTCTTCTCTTCTCTTCTCTTCTCTTCTCTTCTCTTCTCTTCTCTTCTCTTCTCTTCTCTTCTCTTCTCTTCTCTTCTCTTCTCCTCTCCTCTCCTCTCCTCTCCTCTCCTCTCCTCTCCTCTCCTCTCCTCTCCTCTCCTCTCCTCTCCTCTCCTCTCCTCTCCTCTCCTCTCCTCTCCTCTCCTCTCCTCTCCTCTCCTCTCCTCTCCTCTCCTCTCCTCTTCTCTTCTCTTCTCTTCTCTTCTCTTCTCTTCTCTTCTCTTCTCTTCTCTTCTCTTCTCTTCTCTTCTCTTCTCTTCTCTTCTCTTCTCTTCTCTTCTCTTCTCTTCTCTTCTCTTTTGTCTCCTTTACTTTTTACCCTTACCTTTTGTCTTAGAATTGATGTTATGTATTGATTCCAAAGCAGAAGAAGAGTCTTAAGGGCTAGGCAATGACGGTTAAGTGACTTGCCCAGGGTCCTATAGCTAGGAATTATCTGAGGTTGAATTTCATCTCCAGGTTTAGGTCTCTACCTACTGAGCCACCTTAGCTGCCCTCCTGCCCATAACAGTTTTTCAATAAAAAACAGGGAGACAGTTATAAAGGTACCCCTAGCCTTGTTTCCATCAGGCTAAATAATACTCACTCTGCTAACTTTTCCTCTATATCTATACCTTTCTTGGTCATTGTGGTCTCCTTTTCTGAACGCTCTCCATATCCAATGCTAAGCATCTCAGTCAGTACTGACAGTCCTTCTCCATATTATTAATGTCATGAATAGGAGCCCTTGGACCAGCTCCCCCGGGTACCTAAGCTGTTTCACCTCTGCTCCTCCCAGCATCCCCGGGCTAAGCCACTGCTGACACCACTGGGGCTGAATCCCTCCAGCTGGCTTTGGGGTTCTCTTGTATGGTTATTGGAGAAAGTTGAAAATCAGGTCTCGGAAACTTTTTGCTTCCCATCTGGCCTGCGAATATATCAACACAAACGCTAAAATGTGAAGATGACTTGACAACACATCTGTAAAGTTATGCAAATGAAAATGTGAAAGAAATGTTAGAAACCAACAGCATGTGTCCATTTCCAAGCACTCCCAGCCCCCACAGCCTTTCTCTTTCCCACAGCTCGGGACTGTCTGTATACATGTGGTTGCCAGTTGCAGCCAATTTGGGGCTTTTCTTGTTTGTTTATAGAGTCTGAAATTGAACTATTCAAGGGTTAAACCAGGGCAAGTGATTCATCTGAGAGGAAAGTACCTTATGATTGCCACAAACTCAAGTTCCTTATTATATATGTGAATCTCAAAAGTAACTATCTCCTACCCTTTCGAGACCTCAAAACAATCCCTAAGTCATCATTTTTAAAAAACTGTAATGTTTTTATTTAATTTTTTAAATGTGAAAATATTTTTCCATGGTTATATGATTCACGTTGTCTCCCTCTCCTCTTCCTTCCCCCCTCCTGGAGCCAAGAAGCAATTGCACTGGGTTATACCTGTGTCATCACTTCATACCCATTTCCATCTTATTCATTTTTATAATATAGCAATTTTTATATATTTATTTATTATTATTATATTATTTGACCCTTGGGCTCTGAAGCGGTCTAATCATCAGCATCGGGTGATTATAAATATTATATATATATATATATATGTATATGTATATATAAACCCTCACCTTCCATCTTAGAATTAATACTGTATATTGCTTCCAAGGCAGAAGAGTGGTAAGGGCTGGGCAATGGGAGTTAAGTGACTTGCCCAGGGTCACACAACTAGGAAGTATCTGAGGTCAGATTTTAACCCAGGACCTCCCATCTCTAGTCCTGGCTCTCAAATTAAGCTACCCAGCTGCCCCCTCTAATAAAGCAATCTTTTAAAGCCAAAACTCCAAATCATACACCCCTAAAAACAAATGATCAATCACATGCTTTTCTTCTGTGTTTCTGCTGCCACAGTTCTTTCCTTCAATGTGGATAGCATTCTTTTTCATAAGTTGTCATCATTTTATTCATGTCTTAAGAATCTCTAAGATGTATTTTCTTCTGTTGAAAAATCAAATAGACAGGATGCTGCTGGGTGGCTCACTGGATGGAAAGCTAAGCCTAGAGACAGAAGGTCCTGTGTTCAAATTTGGACTCAGACACTTCCTAGCTGCGTGACCCTGGACAAGTCACTTGTCCCCATTGCCTATCCCTTACCGATCTTCTGCCTTAGAACCAATACACAGTATTGATCCTAAGATGGAAGGTAAGGACTTAATTTTATTTTTTTTTTAAAAGGAAAAAAATCAAATAGATCTAGCTCTGTGCTGAGTCAAGACTGCTGAGAGATTGCTCTATAATAATAACTAATATAAAAATAATAAACATCAGGAAAACATGCCAAGGAAAGAGCCCTCTTTACTTCTAACTTGGGGCCTGCTTGTCTCCCCAGCTATCCTCAGTCAGGTGAGCTTTGCTCCAGGGAAGATGAGTTGAGCCTCACACAGGTTCAAGAAAATCACTGGCCTGATCAGTAGCAAGGCATCAGACTGACCCAGGGACTGAGTACTAGGCTTGGCTATCCCAGGAAGTGAGGACAATCCTCTTTCTGACTTTTCAAGCCAGAATCTGAATCTCAGAACGAGTCAGACAGGAGCCCTAGGGTCAAAACAGCCACTAGCCTAGGCTTTTATGACCTCTCTTTACCTTCTATACAACATCCATGGAGAACCAAATGACTGAGATGGGGACATCTTTCCAATTTCTCCCTTTGTTCTGCCTTGTTTATATGGTGGTCACTGCTGTTGCCCATTAACTAGATGGCTGTGAGCACTCCCCCATCCCAAACCATTGTTTCCCCTCCAATAGTACTTCAGATATTGGTTTTCAAGGAAACATGGCTTCCTATTTTCATGACGACTTCTCAGCAGGCTTGTTTGATTTGACTGGGAGACTCCCTAAATCTAAAAAACAAAAACCCCAAACAATCGTGATGGAAGGGGCCGTCTCCCCAGATGCTGGTGATTAGACTGCTTCAGAGCCTAGTGTCAAAACACCCATTAGCTTAGGTTTTTATGACCTCTCCTTAGCTTCTATACAACATTCCTAAACTATACCATCCATGGCTGAGACGGGACTGTTCGGTCAATTAGGATACTCAAATTAACCAGGGGAGGGGGCTTGGGACAGTGAGTGTTCTCTTCTTACATGGACATAGTGTTTTAAGTCACAGTCTTGGATATTTTGATTGTGCAGCCTATTTCACATGGGATTGAAAAATGTTCCTGCCAAAAGGCATAGATTTTTATATACAAGTATCAGTATTTATAATTATGTACATAGTAACATATACAGAATGTAGACATTTTTTAAAGGATGAGATGAAGATGAAATGATATTTGATCCTAGAGCAAGAGATTTCAGCCTTTTGTGTGTATCATGCAGCCCTTTGGCTGATTGGTGTTGTTGATGGAGCCTTTCTCAGAAAAAATGTCTTTAAATGCACAAGATAAAACACATGGGATTACAAAGAAACCAATTATATGGAAATATGGACACAGAAATATTTAATATATTACATATAATATATTATATAGACATATTGTACCCCCTCACCCAGAATCAAAGGGACCCAATGAAGTTTATTGAATAGGGGAGCAACAGAGGCAGATTTGTACTTAAAGAAAATCACTTTGGTAACTGTGTAGAGGATGGATTAGAAAGGAACAACAATTGAATGGGAGACCAATTAGAAAACTTGCAAGAGTTAAGGAGAAAAGTGGCGAGGTCCTGACCTAGAGAGATGGCTGTGTATGGCCTGAAGTACAGACAAGTGGATAGATGAGAGTGATATTTTGGAGGGAGAAACAACAGCATTTGGCACCTAGTTACATATTCAAGGTAAGAGTGTTAAAGACAATACTGGGGTTGCCAGTCTGTATAACCAGAGACACAGTGATGCTCTCAAAAGAAACTGGGGGATTTTTAGAGGGGCAGGTTTAGAGGGAAATATATCTTTTTTTTTAATTTTATTTAATTGATTAAGAATATTTTTCCATGGTTACACGATTCATGTTCTTTCCCTCTCTTCCTCCCATCCCCCTCCTATAGCCAATGCGCAATTCCACTGGGTTTTACATGTGTCACTGATCAAGACCTGTTTCCATATTATTGATATTTGCACTAGGGTGA